>NC_056734.1:909386016-909422271 GCF_019279795.1 Protopterus annectens
AGATTCACTGAGGCAGTTGTAACATTGCCTCAAGATTCCCAGATTCACCAGCTGGACCGGAGAGGAGTTTGACAACTGACCTTTGGACATGCTAGAATAGTATTGGGAATTCCTTTATAATTGAAAAAAAGGGCCAATGGGGAAAAGGTACTCAAGGGGGAGTTTGTGAGGGTGTAGTGCTTTTAATTTTTTAGAGTTGACTTATATAATTGCTTTAGTGAGCAAGTACCAGGTAACTTAAATGCAATGTGTTACAGGTAACTTAAATGCAAAAACGACAAACAGTAACTTTCTTTCAAGTGAAACAAGGAAATAAGTACAGTAAGCAATGCAGATATCACTAGGGAGCCACAGAAGTACTAAAAGGCCACGTTTTAGGTGGAATTAGTGTTTCAGGGAAATAAACAAACAACAAGCATACAAATAAAGCTAGATTCAGCAGGCCTGGATCTAGTCTATGCTACAGCAAACAAGGTGTACCAATTTCCATAGGAAACAGTTAGAATATGCAGGCACTATAAGCCTCTAACCAGAAATTCCCTGCTCAGAAGGGCAGAGTCCAGCCTCTCCTCCCACAAGAGTGCAGACCGCAATCCTTCTTAACGTAAAATAACTGGCCTGAAGCCCAAGTGCTTAAACCAGAACTAATACACTTTTTGAATAACAGACACTGAGCTCTCAATCAGCAGTTCCCAACTTAGAAGGATGTAAGCTACCTGTCCTGCCACCACAGTGCAGGCCACAAACCTTCCTAATGTAAAACAACTGGTCTGAAGCCCAAGTGCTTAATCCAAAAGACTTAGAAATGATAGCTACACTTTAATCAAGTTACTACCAGCAGTAATAAATACAACTGAATACTTTAAAGAATGCCTTCACACTTTATACTATTGTGCTTTGAACACTGATGATGTCATAGGGTGTGTATGTACATTCAGAGCTGCAGGGTATCTTGTGTTTTACCACAGATACTGCTATTGTGCTGCCTTTGGTGTTGAATTACATTTAGCTGCCATGGATTACCTCTTGCCTCAACTTTTCTTAACAATTCCCCTCCCATTTTCTGGCATGCATCCAGCAGCCTGCTTTCTTGTTTTGTACTTTCCCGAACCAGGATTGTCTTGCGAAATATGTTCTATTGCCGATCTACTGCAGGTTTGCTTTGCTCAGCGGTTACAGTTCTCTTTTCTTTGCAATCTGACACCTCCCCTATCCTGTTCTGCAGGTTGCTGCTAGCAGCCTTGTTAGCTGGCATCAATTTCCCACTGTGAGTTAATAGGTGTTAATTGCTCAGTTGTACTCCAATTACCCTACTGCAGCATTTCCTTATTGTCTTCCCCTAAACTTCCTTTTTGGGCTATGGTGCGTGGCGTGTGAATCCGCTTACTGGGTTTTGGGCACGTTTTCATCCACGTACACATGTGCTTTCGGGCACCATGTGTGCTCTCAGCTGAGCAAAGCTATACCTACAAACACGCCCCTGTCCTGTGGCTTTGCTTAGCAATGGGCAGCCCGGATTTGAATTGCTCCAATGTGCTTACAGCTGTAGTGGCACACCCCACTGCTGATGTCATGTATTCCTCCAGATCACTCCTCGGTGTTGTAGTGCTGCGCCGTATTGTACATCCTTAGGCCAGCGGGACATTTGCGATTCACTATTACTAGCCTCATTTGCATGGCATTGACTACTAATTCATTGTTACCGTGCCAAACACTGTCACAGGCCCTTAGCAACCCTTACAGCTTGGTTGTGGTGTAGCATGCATACCATTGACTATTATGGTGAAATCATAATTTGTGTTACATTGCTATTTTATGACATTTATATATATTTTCCTTGCGTTCCCATGTGCGCACACATGCCCTACGGTTATACTTTGCTTTCTGTGACCATGACATTAAATGTTATTTTTTATGTGTTGTGCATCTTTTCTTATGATATTGGCTGTATATTTAGCCAATGGCATATGTTAACTTTGTAATACATGAGTCTGGTCCGCTTCCAAGGCTCCAATGTTCTGTTTGTCAACATGTAAACCATTTTTTTTTTGGTTTACATTTCTGTAGGCTTATGCTACGCCTACGCCACTTCATGAATCGCTATGTACTTTCATTTGCATGCTGCAGTACTGCGCATGGGGTGATTTGCATACCTACACCAGGAGCTGTGCAGATTTGGCGTACGCTGGTAGTGCACGTGGAATTGGATCATACCTGAATCGCTCGGCGGCTATTTTTGGCGTTATACTGTCTATGCTACACCTGCGCCTGGCACAAGCTTCATGAATCCCAGGGTATGTTTGTTGTATTGTGACTATTAAACATTTTCCTCTGATAACTATAAAGTATAGGTTTGAGCTTTAAAAAGAAATTATCAGTTTTATACTTTGAATGTTTAACAATAAAGTAATGTTTTGGTCAAGCATACTAAAAATGTTTTTGTGAAATAAATTTAAATTAATAAATGTTAACAAAACTAAGATCCGCACTAGCCATGGAATGAAAATCATTCACAATCTGATGGATAAGCCTATGTCCATCAGATTATCACTCATACCTTGACAATCCAGAACATCTGAGCTCCATAAATTGAATTATCATATGGAGAATATTTGTTGTAACAATAAGCAATATTTATATTATTTTGAACAGATATAGTACTATTGTAGATTAGACAGAATTCTAATACAATATAAATGTCTGCTTATTGTATAAGCAGTTAATATTTACATAAAAGATAGATGACGAGCAATCCAATCATAGTAAAGTAGGATGTATCATATATAAAACCTCAGTAAAAGATTATAGCACACAGTTATTTAACATATTCACCCTTACCGATGAAGTCTTTCAAAACGTATTACTTAATATAAATAGATGGTAATAATATTTGTATCTAATGTTTATAATACAGTGTATTTTAATGGATATATCAGAAGTTATATTTCATTGTTTGCCAGCATTCAAGTAATCACTTTGTTTGTTGCTTACTTACGTTAAGCATCAAGCTTGTTTTATGTGAACATTGCTGAAAATTACTGCATTTTAGTTATCAGTGCATCCCTCTTCCCCCCATTTCCTACACATAAGGATTTTCATATCTATCATTCCTTATTATAAAATGAGTGATATTATAGGTTAAAAACAACAAATTCACTTATTGTGATTAATGATTACAAGTTCCCATTCCATATTCATAAATTGTCATTTTATGGCATATACTGAAAGTTTTTAGATTTAAATGGCAACATTCTATTTTATATAATCAGCAAAGGTTAAACTGAGTGATTATTGTCAATTTAATACTATTTGTTCAGACTGTGACTGTTACATTCTGTGAAATTCCTAGTTCAGGCTTCTGTTGTTTATCTTGAACAACTTTGTCAGTTTGATGTCATGTATAAAACATTAGTTACATCGGTAACAGTTTAAGTATTATGTATGGTCAAGATGGGTTACAAAATCTCCAATTCAAGTTAAAGCAATTACATGGCTTGTTATGCATATTTACTTATATAAGAAAATCATCATGCTTCCCCTTGATGTTCAATGTAGTGTATGTCATTTATGACAAGTTAAGACACTAGTGTTATTATGCACAAGCCCGTGTTATTAAACTGAGGGTCTATTGTCAATTTAATACTATGTGCTCAGAATATGATTGTTGCATTCTGTGACATTTCAAGTTCAGGCTTCTATTGTTTCTCTTGAACAACTTTGTCAGTTTGATGTCATGTATAAAACATTAGTTGTCTTGGTAACTGCGTAAGTATTACATATGGTCAGTCATACATTACATAACTATTGTGTGTGTTTTTTTTTGCCTGTTGCTTAGTTATTATTAGAGACCACAAGCTGTTAAGCATTATCATCACTCTATCTCCATTGCCATAGCAACCTGGGAACATCTGTTTCTGTTAGTGTTTGTGTACTGCATACCAGAGGCTCGAGATGTACCTGAAGCAAAGCTTCACTTCACTGCAACTTCAAGCCTAAATTCCCTTCCTTTCAGCGAGGCAGCAGCCAGTAAAAGAACAGAAAACAAACGGATTAAAAAAAATCTCCCAACAAGCCGCCACAACAAGAGACAACACTCTGCTCCGGCCCTCCCACCTCTCACCTCTCACTCAGCAGATGCAGAAACAAACCATTCTCTACCAAAATATCCCAAATCACAGTTCTATCCACCCCCTTCCCCTGTATCCAGGCTAAAACACCAAATGTTTCTTCCTAATCCACAAGCAACAGTAAACCTCTATCACAAGCCAAAACCCATAGCTTCCCAGAGATGAAAACGGCAACATATAGCAGCTGCCAGACAAAGTTGCATCCACATACACCATGTCAGGCTTAATCAAACAGCACTTGAAGCTATGATACCTGTCATAACTGATATTAATTATGTTTAGACAGAATAATAATGAGATTTGTACTAGCTGCCAGATACAGCTGCATCCACGCACACCATATCAGGATTGACCAAACAGCACTCGTAGCTGTAATACCTGCCATAATTGATATTAACTATATTTGGACAGAATAATGATGACATTTGTACTAAGAGCTTCCTACTATTATTTAACCAGGATATACATGACATTTCTAACTCATACTTTAACTGAAGAAGGCATTAGTCTCCATGACAGCATTTTTTCCCCAAAACACTCTACTGTTGCTCCTATGATATATGACGTTAATTTGTTACATTTGTCTTAACTCTGTTGGATGGTACCTTGTTGAATTAGTTAATTAATTACTTAAATTATTATAAGTAAAATCATGAAAAATGAATACAATAAGTATTCACTGAGTTCAAGTAGGGGAATAGAATCTTCTATGTTTATATTATATGTTGCTTTGTTTGGCTTATACATAATGTAAATAGTAACCCATCTTGACCTACTTTTGTTTGTGAAGAATTATTAGACTTTTTGATAAGGTATCACACAGTGGAAATTCTAGCTTTGTTAGATTTTTCTTTTTGTGTTTTTAACCAACTGGTTTTCCTGTGTGACCTTTTTAAACATTGTTTTAGTTTGTTAGTTGGGATATTTTGTAGACACCCTTAGGTTTATGGATATCAGTTGGGTATGACTACCCTGTGTTTCCAAAAGTCAAACATTCCTTTTATGCTGTGCTGATGATGTCATAAGAAGGCAGAAGCATGCATGCCCACAGCTAGAGGGGTTTAGCTTTATTGGCCTGAAATTGTCCATAAAAAGATTTAAAAGTAAAAGAAAAAAGTCATGGACATTCAGAATTGCTATTTAGCTGAAACACCTGATATCCTTACAGGGTAATTTACATATATCACGTTACCTCTGATTCAAGAGGCTTAAGGTATCACACAGTGGAAATTCTAGCTTTGTTCTAGTATTCTGGAAAAATAATCATTATCAAACCTTATCAGACTTTGATTGTATTTTAAGGGTGATTTTCTCCAAGCAGATCTTAATATTAGTTCCTTGTCCAGAAATGAAAGAAATTTTATAACTATGGATCTGGGTGGAGTATTTGTTTTGTTAGAAGCAGGTTTCTTCAGAGCTCTATGCGCCCTTTCAAATCCAAATGAAAGTCCCTTTTTCAAGTCTGAAAATTCAGGAATCCAGATTGTTAGGAATGAAATAATTCCCCGGATTCTCTATGCCTTGCATGGCATGCAAGATTGGTGCAGGAGCTCTAGCAGGCGATATGTCTGCTGCACGATCCAGGAACAGCCTGCAGAGGCGTGCACAAGCGCTCCTGCATTAGTTCTGCACGAAGTAAGCCCCTGTATGCAAAGCACCACATTTGTAGGAGAAATCCATGCAAATGAGGTGAATTTGCGATCCAGGAAGATTGCAACCAGCCGTGCAGGACTAGTGCAATCTGCAGAAATGTACTCGGTTAGTAACCGAGTACATTTCTGCAAAATCCAAAACGGAGCTGTGATAGCTCCAAATAAATCTGCATATCATTTAGGAAGCATGCCAATGGCCAAGTATAAGGCCATTGGCATTGCAAACAGCCAAAAAAATAAAAAAAAATCTACTTTCATTTTTTTTAGCCGATCTTGGCTGTTTAAGCGAAGGGCAGCGGCATGCAAATTGGATCGGGGGAAAATAACAAAAGAAACCTAAATTAAGCATTTTAACTAAAATCACTATTTTGCCATGCAAGTCAATGGCAGGCAGAAGACAACATGGCCAGTGAGTAGTGGTTGCTATGGGGGTAGGCTCAGTGTGAGACATGTAACTATGCATTAGCAGGCAATCCTATGCAAATGAGGAGAATGATAGTGAATCCCAGTTTTCCCCAGCATGCTAGTCAGGTCCCAAAAGTGTAAGAGTAGGAATAGCTTGGTGCAAGCCTAGGAGTTACCTGACATCATGGGGGTGTGTGTCAGGCATACTGTAAGCAGATTGGAGCCCTGTGGCTCAGATTTGCTCCTAGCTTAGCACAGCTAAGCTAGGGGGTGTGTCTGAATCTGCCTAGCACTCTTTACATTGCCTAAGCAGGTGGAGTGCTGTGCACCGGGTTTTAAAGGAAGAAATAAATATATATAAACCAGGAAATAGCAGCACTGTGCACATTTCAGCACTCTGTTTGCACGGCGTACCCTCGGCTTAAACAAGAAGGCACTGGGAAGGGAAAACAGCAGTAGGAAGGTAATCAAAGAGAACCCGCATAGCTGGCAGGTGAAATGTATCAGAATCAGCCAATTACACAGGCAGCAGACCAGCCAAGCCCAGAACACTACTATAAACTATGCAAACACCTTCCCCTCTGGTTTTACCCACACTCTACACCAATGGTGTAAACAAGCGGGAAACTTTTAACACACACAGCAGCAAAATTATAGCAGCTGCAACAACTTGTGAAAGAGGCTGAGGCTGGTGAGGATGTGAATGCTGTTAATCAACCCACAGTGAGGAGATGGAGAAGAGTGTACAGACCCAGGATAACCTACCAGGGGCTACATGAGCTGGAGATAGTGGAGCACTATAGGGTGGACAGGGACCTCCTACCTCAAATTGATGAGCTGTGCTGGCCACGCCTCACACAGAGAACTTACAGAGGGGAACACATCCCAGTGGATACCAAAGTATGTGTAGGCCTAAGAATACTAGCTACAGGTACCTTCCAAAGGCCAACTTGGGATATGATGGGGATCTCACAGGCATCAGCATACAGGGTACTCCACCATTTCCTGGATGCCTTGTCAGCACATGTCGATGAGCACTTATATTTCCCCAACACCCGTGAGGCATTGGCCAGCAATATGCAACTGTTCCACCAAACAGCAGAATACCCTGAGGTAGTGGGTGCTATAGACTGCATTCACATATGCATCAAAGCACCATCTGGTGAGCGGGGTAGGGTCTACATCAACCGCAAGGGTTTCCCCTCCATCAACTGCCAGGTCATGTGCGATGCCCAGGGCATAATAATGAATGTGTGTACTGGCTGCCCTGGAAGCTATCATGATTCCCACATCTGGCATTTGACACAGCTGTACCAGAGATTTGCCAATGGGGACATCCCTGATGGTCACCTAGTCGGGGATGGTGGATATGCACTGGAACCGTGGCTGATGACACTCATCAGAAATGCACACACACCCAAACAAAAACTCCATAATGAGGCACATGCACAGACCCAAATTATAGTAGAGCATGTATTTGGGATGCTCAAGTCACGGTTCTGGTGCCTGGACACATCTGGTGGAGCCTTGCAGTACTCACCAGCTACATGTACCCAAATTGTCCTCGTATGTACCATGCTACACAATATGATCCTGCAGAAACAGCTACAGTAGGAACAGCATTATGGCAGGGCCACACAGCCCCCCACCATTACCAAGGCCTGCACAGGCACAGACTGACTCAGAGGAAGAACAACCTGAGCCTTCCCCAGTAGGCAGAAGGAGGCATGCCCAGTACACCCTGGCCTTGGCAAAGAGGCAATGCATAACACAAACACTGACACAGGAGGGACCCAGGAAATAACACCTCTCTCTGACTCTCACATACAGTAAAAGGGATGCAAAACATTACACTATCTGTGCTCAACCATGTGTAGGGAGTGTACCATGTGCATCCAACATAGGCAGCCCTGCAGTACCACCCTCAATACTGGGACATCCACAAGGTAAGGGACTCCCACATGCCAGTCAGGGGGGTTCACATACCAAACAACAGTCACAGCCAGCAGGACAGGTGTAAACAAACACAAACAAAGGCTGTGCTATGGTATCTGAATGATGCCTATGGGTAACCTCATCCCAGGCCTACACAAACAGACTACAGCAGGTCAGGCAGTGGGACATTAGTTCTGAAGGGTAGGAAGTCAGAAACTAATACATAGATAAATCAAAGCTATGATCTGTAGTACACTGGAATGCCTCTAGTCAACATGATAGGTTAGAATACAGAAGGAAATAGAGTACCTGACATACCAGTACAGTCATAGCAAATGTGGACAAGTGTCAGGTGTGCCCCCATCCTACATAGTAATGTAATAACAGTCAGATGTGCCCCCCAATCCTGTGTGAAACTGTAGACATAGTCAGATCTGCCCCCCCAATCCTATGTAGAAATGTAGTAACAGTCAGGTGTGCCCCCAATCCTGTGTAGAAATGTAGAAACAGTCAGGTGTGCCCCCATCCTACGTAGTAATGCAATAACAGTCAGGTGTGCCTCCCCAATCCTGTGTAGAAATGTAAAAATAGTCAGGTTTGCCCCCCCATCCTACATAGTAATGTAATAACAGTCAGGATTGCCCCCCCAATCCTGTGTAGAAATAGTAAGGTGTGCCTCCCATCCTACATAGTAATGTAATAACAGTCAGGTGTGCCCCTCCCCAATCATGTGTAGAAATGTAGAAATAGTCTGGTGTGCCCCCCATCCTATGCAGAAATGTAGTAACAATTAATGCCAAATAATTGACTGATACCCTGCAGAAACAGCATGCTACCTCTAGGTGTACAACACAAAGGTCAGCACTGCAGTACAAACTACCTGGACTCGAACCACACATTCAATGCAGATGGGCATACTGGACATGCTCACACACATAGAGAAATGAAGGCAATGTCAGTCAACAACATACTGAAAGGTCATACTGGGCATGCTCACACATTTAAACACGTGAAGGTCATGTGTGCAAACGCCTGTGGACCAGACATATCTGGCAGTCGCAGATGTTAGTGCAGACACTCCTCAGTATGCACCACTCATGCTTTGCACACACAGTGGATAGGAATACAGACATATATGTAAGGACAACACACTTTAATAAGCTATAGATAGACATACATAGATGTGTGGAAGAGGGTGACTGTGACAAGGAGTCATCCAGGCCTGTCTCACCCAGCACACAGCCAAATGGCCACAACCACATGAGGTTCAGATGTCACTCACTGTAGATACTAGCCACTGGTATCTGTCAGCATTACAGACTATGTGGTGCATGTGCTAGCTGTGCAACATGACTGTACAAGGAAGTAGTCATCTAGCAGCTGTATACATGTACCTGTGAAATATGACCCTGTCTGTGCCCGCATGTGGCATGCCAACCTCTAGATGAATGGATTATGACCCATGCACACACACTGCCCTCCCATAGCCCTGCTATGACATGCCTGTTGAGGTCATCCAGTGTGAAATGCACCTTTGGGAGAGCTGTAGTCCAGTAATCTCCATGGTGTGTCCCACAACTGCATACTGCTGTAGTGTGATAAAATAGTTAGGTAGGAATTCTAATCCCAGACCTGGAAACTGTGTGTGTGTGTGTGTGTGTGTGTGTGTGTGTGTGTGTGTGTGTGTGTGTGTGTGTGTGTGTGTGTGTCTGTGTTTGTGTGTCTGTCTGTCTCTGTATAAAGCAATACTTTTTAGGGTAGTCACACTCCCTACAATTGAAATGCTCTACTTTGGTAAGGTTGCTGATGTCATCCACCTAGAAATACATCTCTGGGAAGGGTGTAGCACAGTAATCTCCGTAGTGCATGCCATAACTGTGTATTGCTGTAGTGTGATAAATAGTTATGTAGGTGTTCTAATTCCAGACTTGACAAGTGTGTTTGTGTTTGTCTGTGTTGAGAGCAATGCTTTTTAAGGTAGTCACACTCCCTACAATTCAAATACTCTACTTTGTCAAGGCTGCTGATGTCATCCACCTAGAAATACACCTCTGGGAAGGTTGTAGCCCAGTAATCTCCACAGCGCATCCTATAACTGTGTACTGCTGTAGTGTGATAAATTAGGTAGGGATTCCAATCCCAGACTTGGCAAGTTTGTGTGTGTCTGTCCATCTGTCTCTGTGTGTGTAGAGAGCAATACTTTTTAGGGTAGTCATACTCCCTGCAATTCAAATGCTCTACTTTAGCAAGGCTGCTGATGTCATACACCTAGAAATACACCTCTGGGAAGGTTGTAGCACAATAATCTCCTTAGAGCGTCCTATAACTGTGTACTGCTGTAGTACGATAAAATAGGTAGGAGTTCTAATTCCAGACTTGGAAAGTGCATGCTTGTTTGTGTGTGTGTGTGTGTGTGTGTGTGTGTGTGTGTGTGTGTGTGTGTGTGTGTGTGTGTGTGTGTGTGTGTGTGCATGTGTGTGTGTGTCTGTCTGACTCTGTCTATGTAGAGAGCAATGCTTTTTAGGGTAGTCACACTCCATACAATTCGAATGCTTTACTTTGGTAAGGCTGCTGATGTCATCCACCTAGAAATACACCTCTGAGAAGGATGTAGCCCAGTAATCTCCGTAGCACGTGCCACAACTGTGCATTGCTGCAGTGTAATATAGAACTATGATAGGGTTCTATTCCCACCCATGGCAGTTCTGGATGTTTTGTGGTTGTTTCAATGTCTGTGTAGGGACCAATGCATTTTAGGCTAGTCACACTCCGTACATTTCAAATGTCCTACTTTGGCAATCCTGCTGATGTCATCCAATGTGAAATTCACCTTTTGGGAAGGAGTACTTCAGTAATCCCTGTGGTGTGTCCTGTAACAGCTTCATGCTGTAGTGTGATATAGACATCTGTTAAGAGTTCTATAGCCACACATGTCGGTTGTGGATGTTTTGTGAGTGTTTCAATGTCTGTGTAGGGAGCAATGCATTTTAGCCTAGCCACACTCACTACAATTCCAATGTCCTATTTTGACAATCCTGCTGATGTCATTCATTGTGAAATACACCTTTGGGGAAGGAGTTTTCCAGTAATCCCTGTGATGCGTCCTATGACAGCTTCATGCTGTAGTGTGATATAGACCTCTGTTAGGGGTTCTATACCAACGCAAGTTGGTTGTGGATGTTTTGTGTGTGTTTCAATGTCTGTGTAAGGAGCAATACATTTTAGACTAGCCACACTCACTACAATACAAATGTCCTACTTTGGCAATCCTGCTGATGTCATTCATTGTGAAATACACCTTTGGGGAAGGAGTTCTCCAGTAATCTCCATGGCGCGTACTATAACTGAGTAGTGCTGTAGTGTAATAAACTAGATAGGTAGGAGTGCAAATCCCAGACATGACAGGTGTGTGTGTGTGTGTGTGTGTGTGTGTGTGTGTGTGTGTGTGTGTGTCTGTGTTTGTAACTCATATCCTGTGTGGAGGTGGTTGTGAGTGTGTAACATATGGACCCAATGGTGAGTGGGTTTTGCAAATTTCGTATATGGAGACCCTAGTATATATCACAATGTACACCATACAGGGATAACAGATGTGAAATAGGTGAGAGGCTGGGGTGCAAATCCATACCCATACATGTGACATCAAGGCCAGGCAAACAAAGTTAGCAACCCTAGTAATAGCCACTACATTGGTAGTACACTGCATATTGCCCACTGATAGTAACTATGGAGTGATTGCAGTGGGCTACAGAGGGCAAGGCACCCTGTCCATCTGTCCAATAGGCATGTACATGTAGACAGTGCACCTTTCCCATGTTCCCCACTGGACACCTGTAACACCTGTAGTGTCATCAAAGGACATACTATGCCAGAAAACATTCCCTGTATGGACAGATGCTACTGACCCCAGGGAATGCCATTAGCATGCTATCAATGTAGGTGCAGGGTAAACCTGCTGTCCATTACCAGTTCCCACCACATGAGGCCAGGACTGGCACATCTGATAATAATCTGGGTACACAACATGACCCAGACACCCCAGGTACAATTTCACATGTCACTGTACATGCATGTGTGAGGTGTGCACATCGCAGACACCGTCTATGTCATGGACTAAGGAGCACATACATAGCAAGCAATGCACAGCATTGGCCACATGCAATAGTCACCCAGGTCACTGGATGTTGAACACAATACCCACCTGTGTGGGCAAATCCAGAAATACACCCCCGAGCTACAATGCAGACCATTGTCATGTGGCCTGATGCCAAGGTATAGCCATCACCTAGCCTTGTATAGCCATCTGGCACAGTTGCCCACAACACACCCGTGAATCAATGCACCATTCATGTCAGTACTGGCACCGTGTGTGTGTGTGTGTGTGTGTGTGTGTGTGTTGTATAATGCATAGGATCACATTCACACTCACTACATCCCCATTGGCATACTGCAGCATGCTGTCTGATGTCAGACACCTCCCCATACCCTTTGCCCATATAACCTCCATATGATCCCTGTGGTGCATGTGATACCTGCACAGTAATGTGTTTTATCAATTGCACTAGTGATGAGTTGTATTCCTGGCCCTGTGAAGTGTGTCAATGTGTGTGCATCCCTGTGAGAATGTGGCTGTGTTGACACTGGCACTTGTTCATGCAGACAGCCACGTGTACTACACCTACTGTATAGCTACCATATCCCTTTTGCCAATTTCAATCACCATCACATATAAATTCTGAGGGCTCCACAACATGTAACCCCTGTGACACATCCAATAACTGCATAAAAATGTGATAGCACTACATAGTCATCAGGGGGTTAATACCATGTGCTGGTAGGTGTGTGACACATACATGCTTAAGTTTTACTCTCCCACCCCTCCCTGACTTGTCTTTACCTATGACTGCCTCTCTCACTTCCTCTCTGGTAGATGTGGAGACCTACACCTGCTTTGCTTAGGCAGCAGCATGTGTATTTTAAGTGATGCTGCTGATCAGCTGATGGTCTCTGCACAAATTGCAGCCCTCCTCTAGCTGATTGCATGTGGAACAGCTGTGCTAACATTCCCATAGCCAATTGCATGGAAACACACTCCAATATCTTGGAACATCATGTTGGTGTTGGGTCTTTTCATTCACTGTGAGCAGAAACTCGATCTGTTGTTTGGCAAACAGCATCTCAGATGGATTGGGGATTTACCTCTAACAACATACACTGTGGAAACAGGGCAACACACAGGAGGGGGGTGTGCCTGACCTGACTACAGAATGTAAGTGCTGCTATACTGCATTTGGAGTAATGTTGGTTTAAGAGAATGTGTGTGGAAATGGCTGCCTTACATGTTTTAATACCTGCCATGTCAGTGCTATGTTTATAAGGAGTCCCCATCTGTAGGGTCATCTGCAGGCTGGGCAGTGTGTGGTGCCTTTGGTTTCATGTGTTACCCACAGAGCATCTATCTGTGAACTGCAGAAGGTAGTGTGAGGATTGGAGTCTGTAGATGGTGAAAGCCGTGACGGTTACTGACTTCATATCATAGGACATATGTTGCAACAAACCTTGTTACAACAGTAAATGTATGAGGTTATCACAGCAACATGTCAATACTGGCCCTGTGTATGTACTTCCAGCCACAGCTCTGTCAACCTTTGTACAGATGTCATGCATTAAGAGTTATGTGCTGTACACCATAATTAGTGACATCATATCTGATAACAAGCCAGTGAGATATCAGACTGCTAAACATGGTATGTACAGTAGGGGTTATATCTGATGACATAACCTGGACATTCTGTGGTTGGGTGTACAGTACTGAGGTCTGTGTACTTATGGTGAATGTTGACAGTGTGTGTATTGTTAATATGTAATTTGACCTGTGTACAGACTGTGGTAGATGTCATTTTTCTTGGTCCCGTCCTATCTGATGTCATATGCTGCTCCACTGTATGTTATGGTATTGGCTTACATGTTTGTAGGGCCATGCACACACACATGTCCCATACCATAGACATACCATAGACAGGCATCAGACCACACTGTGTAGTGGCCCAGAATATGTAGAGTTAATGTGTGAGTGGCACATATGAGGATGGTGTTGAACAAATAGTCCATATACTGCAATATTATGCTAGCTTGCCATATGTGGCTGTGGCTGTGTTCACATTGGTTGTGGTTATGCTCTTTCACACAGGTGTATGTTACTCTGTGCTGTGACATGCCTGTAGAGCCTGCTATATATGCAGGTACATGAGCATTCCCCCATAGGAGATGTAGGCAGTGTTGAGCCAGTCTGACTGTAGCCTGCACAGTTCTTTGTTACATACCTAGCAGCTTAGTGTACTTACCCAGAGAGATGTCATGTCCAGATAATTGCAAGATGTACTGCTGCCAGGCCTCCCATAAAAGTCATGCATGTCAGACAGAGCAGCGGGATGCTGTACAGATGCAGGTCAATATCTAGTGAGTAGTATATGACCATGGCACCTCTGTACCAGAGGTTATTATGTGTCAGGACAGACAGGGGTGTGTGAATGCATAACCTATGGTGGAAAATGTATACCAGTCATTATGTGTTATATCCATTTACGTAGCTGTTAACATCCACATTGTCAGGCTTGGTCCACATGTTTTGCACTAAAGTGTTCTTTGTATACCTCTGGGCTGTCCAGAGTGTGTCAGAATGTCCACATATATTGGCCAATATCTCTGCTGTAGTCCACAGGACCATTACGTGCTAGCAGCAGTACTGTACTATGATGTCCTTAGGATGTCTGTCAGTAGCCAGTGGCACACATGTGAGAAGCAGATGTGACCTTCCACACACACCATGTCTGTGAAGACAATCCCTATTACAGAAGCAATAGTATACTAATATACCTGCTATAATACCTGACAGCCCCTTGCACTACAAAGTTGGGACTATAGGGGCTGAGGTAGGGCTACACTCCATGTTCAGGACATATGGTGAAAATATATGTATATATAATTATCCAGATAGCTATATAGATATTTACACATATACATATCAACATATATAGATGGGTATGTATATGTACTTAGATATACATATACACACCCACATATATACATATACAGAGCAATATATGTCTACACATATACAGAAAGTGATACATATTCACATGAATATTTACATATATATTGACAGTAGTAGGTATATCAGAATAGATATGTATGCACATATAGTTATAGATATCTACATATAGACCAACATAAGGCATATCTGTACACATAGGATGTGCATACATATATAGCTATATACACATATATCTATATATACATATACGTATATCTATATCTACACACACACACACACACACACACATATATATATATATATATATATATATATATATATATATATATATATCATATGACCTCTCTGTGGGTATGTGTTGCAAGCAACAATTGCCATTTGTATGGGTGGCTGATACAGTGTCCAGTTGTTAAGGTGTTAACTGTAGGCATAGTGGATATTCCATACTGTGTGCACGTTCTACATATGTATCTCTGCATGTGTCTGGTAAGTCACATGTATATCCATCTATATATATGTATATCTATATCTGTATCTGCATGTACATGTCTGTGTATGTGTATATTGGGGATGTTGATAGTTTCCACATTTTACATTTCCTATGGGACCCTGACTGTACTGAATGATATGTTACCAATACCAGTCTGACATCATACTGGTGGGATGCAGTACTATTAACATCTTGTGCACATGTCATGCCAATACCTGGTTATAGGATCTGCAACACTTGGTAGTGTATTGCATGGTGGACGTGTTTGGCTGTGGGGGGTATACCCATTCGTACCAGACATATATTGTTTGGGGCCTCTCAACCCCATTAGTGGTGCATACATCTAAATGTTGGAATACATTCTTTGTACTTTTTAATGACTGGACTGGATGATATGTTTTTGAAAACATCAGAATTATACATAGCAGGCATGGCTTAGTGGTAAATCACTTTGTCTATGGTGTGCAGGATCCTGGGCTCGAGCCTTGAAGAGGCTGTTTATTTTGTTGCTGGGCAGAACATGGGCTATTGAATGCAGAATGATTAAGGCACTTTAAAGTAGTTGCAAGCGGGTTTGCACAGGTTTGTGCAGAGGTAAGCACTGCTAACTTCTGCTTACAATTTCTAATACTCAATTAGCTTATAAATTGCTTAACCAGTGTAGGCATTGCTTACCCCCATGCAAAAAGGCTTAAACCCTCTTACTGCTGCTTAAAACTGCTTAATCCCACTTACCCCCACACTAATTTCTTTAAAAGAAAAGAAAAAGGGGTTGATAGAAAAGTGATAAAAAAGGGGTACAAAGAGGGAAAGACAGTAGGGAAAGTAGACAAGGATTTGCAGGAAGGGTGTTGGGAAGGTCCATAGCTGCCTATTTCTTCTACAGCAACAGCTGTGCATATACACTGAATTTAGAGGTAGATTTGGACACTCAAACCCATGGGAAAGGGGTGAGGACAATAATAATAAGTTGTGATACCTATTAGACTGGATTACATGTGTCCATTGGATACGTGTGCAAAATGGACAGCTATGTATGGGCTGAGATTTTTTGTGGGAACAGATTGCCCTTTTTTTTAATCAGGTGAGAGTGGGATATTGGGGAGGGGTAGTAGTTATATTTGGGGAGGTAGATTGGGTAGGTTAACAGACAAGATAAACAAGATGCATACAGGGGAGGTATATGACACATGTGGGGGTAAACACCTTGATGGGGAGGGGTTTTGGGATATCGGAAGCCCTCTAGTGGTAACAGTTGGACTGAACTCCCCACCCATGGGCAGTCACCACTGCATCTTCACAGCCCCAAAGGTGGCTGCACTGGGGGCTGAGTCACAGAGCTATGCTGACTCTTTAATTGCAATATGCAGCCCTCGAGCTGGCATAGAAGATCACCAACCTGCTGGTCGATCTCTCTACGCACCACGACCCCGACCTGGTGCCAGGTGACAGGTGCCTGTCCGTGCCCACTCCCGGGGGGAAAGCCCCATCTTTTGAGGTGGTTTCACACAAAGGTGGTGCAGGACCAACCGACAGGGAGGTCCAGGGTTGGGCCCCTGACATGCTGGTGCCTGGTGCCTTGGCCAGCTGAGGTGGGACAGGTGAATCCGCTGAGACCGGCCTTCTCAAGCATGCTATAGTGTTTAGATTTCATCTTCATAAATGAGTTAGTAATAGTCAACACATTCCAGGCTTAGGTATAACAGCATGCATAGATATTCCCAGCCTTCTCAAGCATGCTTTATTGTTTAGATTTCATCATCATATATGGGTTAGTAATAGTCAACACATTCCAGGCTTAGATATAACAGCATGCATAGATATTCCATTAACCCAGCCACCAGATATGGAACAGTTGCATAGCAAACAGAGCACATGCATATATGGGACCACAGTGGTAATAAGAATAGCATGCAGGTACATTGATGGCACCATGCCACCAATGTTGGAATAATTCAATATAACACATGCATGGGAACCATTAATATATTTATCAAACAATTGGACATTATCACAGTCAATACATATCATTTGGGGTGGGTATGTTGATTATTGTTGGAGATATGGTGGGGGGAGAAAGATGTCAATTAACAACTAGTATATTTCTGTAGTCCACATTACTTTACTAGTCAGTGCTGTTATCTGTACCTTACAAGTCTTACTACACTACCCTATAGCCTTAGTTTGGACATATTGACAGTGATATGGCTGTCATCATCATTACACATGAACCAGTTTTACCTGCAGTATACACCTGTTACCTGGTATACCTGTGGAGGGAATGTTTGTTAACACTAACTAACTGTTTCGACTCATACTCCCAGATTCCGGGTTGCTGTTTTGCACATAGCTAACTCTTTCTGCACAGACTCTGGCCATGTGTTGACCACATGCTGGTGTGCCGGGACATATCTAGAATATTGCCCTCTTCCACCTTTAGTGACCTGACACACACATATACATGCTTTCCTACAAAGTTATATTATGTAGCACAGTGTGGGTGACAGTGACCATTGATACTTTATTATTCAGAGAAACTGCAACACTCACAATTCCCTACAATACCAGAGTGAACAGTACCAGTACAGGTTATAATGGTCTGTTTTTCTCAGCACAGTGTTCATATCCAACGTACCTGTGGGAGCAATGTTTGTTAGCACTACCTGACTGTTGCCACACAAAGTTCCGGATTACACATTAGTATTATGCACATACATCTCACTCTGTTACTGTACACACTCTGGTCACAGCTTGACAACATGGGAGTGTATATAGGATATACTTGAAATATTACTCTCCTAACAGTTTTGGGGGTTGCTACAGTGACAGGTGTGTTCTCATCATGTTTGACAATCACTTGTATACCCTGTTTGCTGGCTAAACATCTGGGATCATCCCACAGACTTACCAGGGGGACAGGCAGCAGATATGGGTACATATACTAGAAATTCTGGCTTCATCTGTACAGTTGTGAGGTATGAATCTGTATGCAGCCTAATTCCACTCCCAGGATTCAGACCATGGCTGTGTCTGCTACAACCTAAACACTGCCCATCACAGTTGTGTCTGCTATATAGATATTGCTGTATATCTCCAATCTGCTTTCTATCTAATTAATCCCCTGTGCTTTTGCATTCTGACCTTGTATTACAACACTCATATACAAATTTCCTAGACAGTTATATGCTGTAGGACAGTGTGAGTGACAGTGATGTATAATACCTCATTATTCAGAACAACTGCATATCATTCTTGTATTTCTGGGCACAGTGTTGGTATCTGACAGACCTGTGGAAGGATTTTTTATTAGCACTACCTGAATGTTCCCACAGACAGTACCAGATTCCACATTACTATTATGCACATACATCTCACTTTGTTACTGTACACACTCTGACCACAGTTTGACAAGTTGGGGTGTAAATGGGACATACGTGGCTTCTTAGTCACATAAGGTATTGGGCAATTGCTAGTGTGCCAGCTTTGTTTTCATAGCTGTGTGTCAATCAGTTGTATTTCCTGTTTGCTGCCTATACGTCTGGGATGATCCCACTGATTTTCCAGGGGGACAGGTTAATAGGCAACAGATATGGGCCACTTTAATAGATTCTGGACATATCTGTACAGTTGTGGGGTATGATTCTGTATGCAGACTACTACTACTGTCAGGATTCAAACTGTGGCTGTGTGTGCTAAAAAACAGCAGTTCACATCTCAGTTGCATGTGCTATTCGGCATTTGTTGTCTGCATTTTCCCTGTTTACTGTCTATGTGTCTCTCAGTTGTACTAAATGGCCTCTGGGGATTGCACCTGTTATATTCGGGCATTCTTGCACATTCAATTTATGGTATATGGTCTGGGCAACAGTGCTTAATACTACAGTACTATTACATGATTGCATATTTACATTACCGTCTGATACCAGGCTATAAACATGCAGTCCAGCAGTTAGACCTGTTTTTTCAGGCTATTACACTTTTATTGACTTACAAACAATATGAGACTCTTCCTGCCATATTCTCTAGTGTATACAGTACTTGTCTTGAACACTACTGGTTTTATACAAGCAATTAATTTACTACTACTTTTATTTTTATTGCCTATGACAGTAAATGTGTGAGTATTACTGACCTGACTCATGTCACAACCTCGCCAGGCGACTGATGTGGGCCTCCTGGTTCACGGCCCACTCCGTTGCAGCTGTGGGGGACATAAGATGAATATTTAGCCATACCTATCCATGATATACCTGAGCTGGGAATTATTACACACATACTGGGGTGATACTTACACATGACTTGTACATCCCTTGCTGCTCTAGCCTCTTGGAGCTGCTCCTCCAAGAGGTGCCCGTTATGCCACTTCAGGTCGGCATAGTGGTGCCTGACCTGCTCACCAGTTCGGGGTATGCCAGTGGCACTAGTGAGGTCACATGTGAGAGGGTCCCAGGCCTCCGCCTTACATTGGGAGCCCTGGTACTGGCCCTGCAGCAATCTCTGAGCATGTTCTTTAACTAGGAGCCCTCCCATGACCTTGGACTCCTGGATGCACCAGCACTGCACCCAGAAGCACATACCTTTTCCCCTTACTGCCATAGTGCCTGCAAGGGGAAGCTACAACCAGTTATGAGATGTACTCCCATCTCTTGGGTTTAAGTAGGGCTGATTTCCTTCACTTTTCCATGATTGGCCAGTTTTGAAAAGGCTAAGCTATGGGCAAACCTGCTTACCTAAGGTTGGTATTGTTTAAAGGGGTATACCATTGGGCAGAATGAGTTGGCTGGTCTACACATTGCTTACACCTCCTAAGCTGGCCTGTGCAATGCTTAACATTGCTTACATTAGACTTTGCATTATATTTCCTTTTTGGCATTGATTTCTTATTCATTGCATCTTATATATCTGCCTGGTATCCACGATTAATGTGTACGTATGCTCTGTAGGGTCCTTGTGTTTTATTGAGGACTTCAACACTCTGTTACAATTACACCTCACTTCTGGCCTTACTGCTGTACTCCAGTGCACATATTTATGTTTTGTAGTGGGTTATGGAACATATGACTGTATACTGATTCCTTTTGCAGGTTCAGTTAGGTTATATCATGGTGAGGACTTGTTTGCTGCTACCTCATTCTTCTGTACTTCTGTGATGGCTTGGTGGTTAATTACTGGGACTATGGTATATAGAGTCTTGGGTTCAAGACCTGCATGACTGTTTATTTTGCTGATGGGGAGAACAAGAGCCATTGGATACAGAGTGATTAAGGCACTTTTGTGCAGTTGTAAGCAGGTTTGCATGATGGTAAGCACTGCTAACCTGCCGTTACATCTGCTTACACAGTGTTAGCTTTAGAATTGCTTAACCAGTGTAGGCATTGCTTACTACTGCAGAAACTGGTTTAAGCCTGCTTACTAGTGCTTAGATATGCTTACTGCTGCTTATTTGTGCTTAAACCGGCTTACTAATGCCTTATTCATTATGACACTGACACATCACATGTGCATTTACTGCAGTACTCCAGTTCATAAAAATATGTTATTTAGTGGGTTATGCAGCATGAATATTACTCATAATGTGCTTTACCATGGAAAATGGATTCTGCTGCAGTGGGACTTGAACCGGGAATGCCTGCTCTACCCACTACACTATTGCTATGCTGCTTCATTTGCATATATCTTCCTTGTTATCCTCTTCAGCTATTTAAGCTGTATTAACCATAACTAAGCGATGGGCACACCCACGCACCTACGGTTAGCTTTAATCTGATTAAAAACAAAATAAAAGGGTTTCTTCATTTTATTTATATATGCTGTTGCTGTTATACACAAGGGGGACTGTTGGAGGGGATATGCAGACACCTATGAGTGGTCTCGCTCATTTCTTACCCCTTTCTGCTGTTCTGCCTTGCGGGGATGTGCATATTCTGAGAGCTCTGCTCTCAGACATGCCCCCTGTACTCTTACATGCTCCATGTAAAATTAGGAGCTCAGGCAGCGTGCCTCATTAATATGCATGTTGTGCTGCTATCCTTCTCCTAACCTGTCGCTTCCATGCAGGACAAAGCTAGCCCTGCACAGAATATTAGTAAATCCATGGGAATGTCTTCACCTTCAGTGTTTTCAGGCAGACCAAATATCCTTATGTTGTTTCTCCTTTCCCTGTTTTCTAAGTCATCTGTTTTGTTAAGCAGCCATGTATTCTGTTTAAGCAGAAATTCTTTTTGGGATTCTTCCTCTTTGAGTCTCCCTTCAGTGTCATTTAGCGAAGTCTGTATATTTGTTATTTTTGTATGGTGTTGCTGTAATAGCTCTTTAAGAGTATCACTCTGCTTTTGAGAATTTAATTTGAGGTTTTCTAAGTCATTTTTAAAGCCATCTATCTTCAAAGATAGTTCCTGTAAGGTAGATGTCATCAATTGCAGTTCTTTTTTCAAAACAGCATCTGAGTGAGAATTCCTTGAGTTGTTCATATTCAGTGACTCAATATATCTTCAAGTTTCTTGACAGGAAAATGTTTGTACATCTCCACCAAAATTGATATTTATGTAGTTTAGTAGTTTATCTATAGATTTCTGATGTTTTAAACTTGAAAATAATACAATTTTCCTATATTATTATACTAGTTTATGGAGCTCTCAAAAGTCACTGCTCTCAGTTGGCCATCTAGGCTCCGCCCTCAACCGTGTTTTTGAAATTTGTTAGTTCTGAAGATGTCCCTACAAGATTTTGGGACAACAGTGCTTAACTCATTTTTTTAAATAAAGTGGGATTCCAGTTTTATATATTTGGTTTGTTATACTTCTATATATTTTTTGTGGTTCAGTTCTTCAGTTGTTTATCATGTATGTAGAAGTGCTTCATACACAAAATGGTGTAATGTACTGTGAAAGAATGTCTTAATTTGTAACATTGTGTAGACATTAACATTACATTACTGTTTGATGCAATTAGCGAAGGACTGCACATAGGATATACCAATATATGATTTCACATGGTATTAGTATTGCCACACTATGGCATAACACCATCATGACAGTGGGACATCATGACAACTGTCATCTAAAAACATGTGGAATGACATGTCTGCATGTTGCACATACCTGATATGGCAAAACATAAATCCAAGTCATTTCACACTGTTATTGATGGAGTATGGACAACATATATGGTCTGTCAGTCACCCCAGTAACACACATGTTTACAGATTACCTTTTACAACAATATATGAAGGTTAATTGCCACAATGCATGGATAGTTGCACTTGTGTGGAAAGTGTTCTGTGTTAATGTGTGTCATGAACACACACTGAAATGGAAGTCAGTGTTACATGATAATAACACATAAACATGTCACATACAAGGTATACATGTACAAGAGTACATATACAGTCCAGTAAATGAAATGGCAATCACGGTGTTGGCAGCATAACACAAGTGGAGCACAGAGACAATATTTACCAAGTGGAGATACCATGCTGATGGGGATTAGACTCCCATATGATCTCAAGAGCTATCACCCTGAATAAATCCCACATAGCCAGAGCCATATCCTCAAAGAAGATCCCCATCATGTCCCTCATCTGTGTTCAGAACACATCAGTCATGACCTCTCAGATCTCTTCCTGAAAACTGTCTCTATCCTGATCATATCAACATCTCCTCCTGGGTGTAGGCAGGATGTCTCAGGCAGGAGTGGGCCCAAGTGCCTTGGCATCATCACTGTTATCCTCAGAAGAATCTGTCAGTGGCTTAGCATGTGCATCTCGTCATCTTTGGATTGGAGACGATCCACAGGTATTAAGATTTGTGAAGATTAATTGCAAAACACAACAGAAAAAAAAAACACATGTCTAGCATGCAGAACAGTCCCATGAATATCATAGCACAGCCCAGTATATATGATTATGATGACAACTTACACAGGGACTGAGACAAGTCCATTATGGGCAGAGTTACCTATGGCCCTGTATGTAGTACTCCTAAAAAGAGCAACAGTATTATTTAGTAAACAATTCTACATGCTTAAGCATGCACACACTCATGTCATTAGCTCTGCAAAAATGTATGAATGCTCAAATCAAAATATCGTACTGTCTGCATTCAATGATTTATATGAGCAACCATAGTGTGTCACAGATAAAATGAGGAGAAAGTGATCTGACAATATTGTGGACAATTGGCAAGCCATATGATAAACTTCTGAAACAGGCAGCAAACAGACCTTCATAGCATTTTTACAAAGTATACAATTTTAACCAAAAATTTGTGATGTACCGCCCCCACAGCTAAATAGCTGATGGTAATGGAATGTTATGGATTATGGACATATTAGTAGGAATTTGGTGAATAACCAAGTTATTTGCAACTATGTTTAAAATGCAAGTTATTCTTAATACTTGTAATATGTTTCTATAAATAAATGCTATGGGTATATTAAAGCTGACAACAGTTTCACATATATGTATCATGTTTCCAGATTTGAACACACAGCACACCAAAATGTAGACAAGCTGCCCTGTTTTTTTAACAGGATAAGCTTGCAGTCGACACATGCTACTCTTAAACAAAATGGTGCAGCTCAAAAAACACTGTTGTTCAACAGCTAATGTTATCAGAGTGTTACAGATTATAGCTATATTCATAAAAATTCAAAGACTATATCAATGAGTCATTATCATGCACAGCATAATTGATGATAAGATAACGTATTGGAATATGGTTCTTCCAAAAATGCTATGGGTGAAGTAACCAAGGTAACAGGTGCAGAATGTGCTTCCCCCATGTGGTTCAGAACCCGCAACACACCAACATTTAGACATCCTAGTCACTTGCTTTACAGGCCACACTTTTTAGAAATTTTGGGGTAAATGGATGAATATAGAAAATGCATACAATTTTTGGACCTTTCATAGTAAAGAAATGACAGCTATAAACACATAACTAAAAACATATGTGTAAGTAATGAGTCGGGCATGACCTTTTAAACTAAATAAACATGTCTGTATAATTGTTTAGGAGGAATGATGTAAAGAGGTTATATACATGTTTGTATTCCACTTTGTAATGGTCCAGTAGGTGATACAGTGTGACTATAATGGAAAACTACAAAATGCACAATCATCCACGGCCTAGGTGCTATAGGCATCCGGGATGCACAAGAACAGAGGATATGTGAAATTACGTACTTAGATATTGTAAAACATATGTACATCTACAAAGGATATACTATTATACATGTGATTACATAAAATAGCAACATAGGTATCAAACCCATAGTTAAGACAACATTATTTATGAAGTCCACTTAATTATCCCCACAAGATAATTATCACAGGAGCTAATGCATGGTTATGAAAACATCTATATAATATATGTGGTACAGAGATATATCTGGAAATTTGTAGCAATGCTCAGGTATATATAGAATATTGGTACTTACTGTATGGATCTACGGGCTGCCTCCACACCTCGGCGACACTACTTTGAAGCACCTCTGAATTCCTCTAATGCAGGTCATCAATGACAAACCTACACTCCAGTATAGTAGATCTCCAACCTCCACCAATGCTTCATTGTAATCTGGTTCCACACATTAATCATAGTGAAGTTCTGTTTGTGCTACTTGTTTTCAAGATATTTAGAAAACCATAACATTTATGACAATATAAATATTATATGAACAACAATTAATGTGTCTTTACCTGCACTACACAAAGGTCAAATATCAATACAGTTGTGTTTCCCACTCTGTAAACGTTAAGATTAACTTTTTCAGTACATTGTATGAACCATGGTTTTGGAATTATTAATGCAAATATGAAAAAGCAATACTTGACATCTAGAAGTGCCAGTAGGATATAACTGCCAAAGCACCTGGAGGTGTCACTCAGCTGTAATGAGTTAATATGGTGTCTTTCATACCATTCCTAGGTCAGTCTGCATCAACATCCTCAAGTGCACATACAGGTGGTATGTGTATACCACGCATTCTCTATGTTTTAACTGTGTTCACCTGGTTAATGGTGCAAATGATCTTTTCAGTAATGCTGTTTTTTCCTCCTACAATAATTGAAGTTCATCCTAGTGGAACACCATCTTCCCATAATTGTTTGCCAGATTTGTTTTTTATGCATCACATATGTCATGTATGTTGGCCATGTAAAATGATTATATACTTATTTTATGTACATTCCATGAATCATAAATACAGTAGACTGCTAGTGAAGTCATTAGTATTTGTAATGTTGCAGTGAGATATATATGCCATATGTTTGTGATATATATCATGTCCTGATCTTGTGTCTTGTATCTTGTAGTGCATCAACTATCTGAATCATCCAGCAGCCCATCTAGCAATCATAATGTTGTTCACAATATGTCTCACCATAGTAGTTTGGCCCCAGCCCAGAGGACCTTGAGATGTTTGGAGAATCCATGCATGAGGTTGACAGTGATGTTGCAGCAGATTTAGCCTCAGATGTGGAGATCCACTTGTCTAGCCATTCATAGGATTCTGCCACAGTGGATGTTGAGCAGGTTGAGACCATTGACCAACACACCACAGTTAAGAGCACTGCTGCTGGCAGTCCCACACAATAATCAAAAAGAGGGCATTGTGGTAGATGTAGGTGAGCAGATGTTGTACATGGCCAGGTGTCAGAGGGTGTCTTCCTCCTGCTGCAGGCAAATGAATGATCACAGCATTGGCATAATTCAGAAATCCATGTACTTGCCCACACCACAGATCATGTGGTACACCAGCTACGTGTCATGCATGAAGGATAAAAGCACAGAAATGGTGAGATTATGGCTGCATTGGCTTTCAGAATGAGATTTTACTACCTGTGACATGATTGATGAAAATGCTGACCTCTACAGTACTGCAGCAGTGTCGTACTACCAGCAGGATTCTGCATTTCATGATTATGTGCAGCAGATTGCAACCTGTGAGATGCAGGCCACCTGTCCACAGAACCAACATTGGCCATCAAGAATCACTATCTGTGGTGCAACCTGCACAGAGTTCAATTGCTAGCCCATCTGATGAGGCCCCATCAGTCACAAGGGCTTTGACTTGCAGTCATGCTTCTTCATCTCAACATGGCGTTGTACACCCATCCATATCTGTTGTGGGCGATATGTGTCAGTATGTGATGGAAGCAGGGCAGAACATGGTGTCAGATGTCAGCGAGGATGCCCAACATACTGTCAGAGTGTGTCTAACAGTGTACTACACATAGCTGACTCATATCATTGAAATACCACTGTACTGTGATATGTGTTTTCTGAAAATAAAATGTTGGCATTATGTCCTGCATGATTTCTCTTTTTTCATGTTATTTTATGGCATAGATATATTTGTGCAACACTGATGTGTACCCCTTGTTTACCATACAGTGATACAACAAGCTGAATGTGTATGCCTGCCTGTGTCAGTTGTACCATGAGTGGATGATCTGTGTTTGACACATTTGCATGAGCTCATATTGAAATATGTTATGCTTGTGTTATGTGTGATGCTCAGTGTGCATATCTAGTGCGTACTTGCCATTAGATGCTATCTGTGTTGCTGTGGTGGGGCAATACCTGAACATCAATGTTTAATCTGTGCATTCATATACATGTCACTTGTCATGACTCAACTATTTGGGTCAGATGCTGCAGTGTTGTCCAGGCCTGCACTTATGGTTGCACCCTATGTTGCCTAGGCCTGTGACCTCTGTCCCTTATAAACTCCTGCTTCTTCTCCAATACCTATGGGATGTCCTCTTCAGACATTTGGGGTTATGAATGCTGGGCCTACAGTTGATGGGCCAGCAGCAGATGTATGTGCATGTTGGAGCATGGACATTGATGCTCAGTGGGTAAGGTTGGTTCTGCTGAGAGGGGACATGCTTCTCCCATGTGGCAACTGGCTAAGCACAGTCAGGGCACACAGAACCCTTCTTGTACTATGGCACAGCTATAGTACTGTAGAGGCCAGGGATTCTACTGATTGTGCCAAAGATAACATACTTTCAGTCTGAGCAGCCAGTTATTCTATTACTTCACTGTGCCTATGCTCAAGTCCTTCGTGTAGCTCACACAGCTGGTGTGCAACACTATCTGTGGCACAGGCAAGTGCACAGATGTCAGATCCATGATATTGCTGGGAATGTTCATTTGCCTGTAAGAGTAGGTGGACACCCTCTGACATCTATGGATGCACATCAACTGCATGCTTATGTCTACTGTGATGGCCAGTATCAATTTGTTGTGGGAACTATCAATATTAGCAGTCTCAACATGGGTCTGTTGCTCACAGGCCTAATCCTGTCCAACATCTGATATTCCTCATTGTCAGAATCTCTAGCCAAGTTTCCTTCCAAATCTGAGGATACAGCTACATCCACATAACTGTCACCATCTTGACTAGACTGTATTACCATGTCACTGTCAGGTGTGGTAGGGACAGTGCCACCATACTGAGACACATAAGGTCCCACATCATGATCACTGGATGAGCTAATGGAGGATACAGATAGTTGATGTGCTAAAAGAGGAAAAGATGACATAGATAAGGAGAACATGCTTACATCACATGCTGGATAAGACATATGACACATGTATCTCACTGTAATGCAACAGATAACAGTGACTTGCCATTATGTTCTGTCTGTGCATTGGTCATGGAATCTACATAACAGGGAGTCGACAATTAGGTTACTTCTAACATACATGGCATATGGGATGAATATAAACATAACACACACTTGACATGTCCATGTGGGAAGACAATGCAGTAAAAGAAGGATGAACTTCAACTATTGTAGGGAAACAAATTCAGCATTATTAATCACATCATTGCCATCATAAACCATTCGAACAATGCTATTATACCATGATCCCCCCAAAACGTGCACGCTGATTGGCCAGCGTGCCCGTTGTAAATCGAGTTATACTAATGGAAAAAGGTCCGGTCGCCCGGACTTTTTTCCATTAGTATAACTGTTTTTAAACACTGTCTCTATCTTAAATGGGTTTAGCATAGCGAGACAGCTTTAAAATAAGCAACGGAGATCTCCGTTGCTTATTTTAAAGCTGTCTTGCTATGTTAAACCCATTTAACATGATGAGGCAGTGTTTTAAAAAAAAGCAACGGAGAAAGCAAGATCTCCGTTGCTTTTTTATAGCTATGTTAAATGAGTTTAACATAGCGAGATAGTTTTAAAATAAGCAACGGAGATGTCCGTTGCTTATTTTAAATCGTCTCGCCATGTTAAACTCATTTAACATAGCAACAAAAAGCAACGGAGATCTTGCTTTCTCCGTTGCTTTTGCCCACAGCTCTGATGTACCGCGAGGCGCCAGTACATCAGAACTGCGGATGCCAGACATCTGCGGAAGGGCAGTAAACAGGCATTATACTATGCCATTATTTAAGAAAAGTAATAGTTTCTTTCTTAAATAATGTCATATAATAGCAATAACACGCCTGGTGTGGGTAATGCTACCCACGGTTGGCTTTGTTTGGTCCCTCGGGCTTCGCACTCGGGACCAAACCACGCCAACCGTGGGTAAATTTAGCATTACCCACACCCAGGCGTGGGTTATTGCTATAATATATGCAGTAGGTATTACATTGACATACCACTTGTTTGTGCACTTGATGATGATGCAGTCTGGCCTAGGAATGGGTAGGACACAGTATTATGGAAGACAATAACAGGGGTAACAGTAATGACATGTATGAAAGATATGTAATAACATAACACTGACAGACTCCCACTGTTGTGAGTTTGTGAGTTGTATTGCATATCCTGCAGTGGTAAAATAAAAAGACATGCAATACAGTCATGTCTGCAGGCAGCAGATTACTGAGAGCATGACATATATGACACAGTAACAGGGGCCACGGATACTCACATATCAGATGTTGCACCTGCTGGCCAGATGTCCCTGTGTAGAAAACATTTATATTATTTTCATGCATCACATGTCTGCAGAACATTGCTACAACCTATAAACTTATTGTGATAGCATACCTGGTCTGACTGTACTTGTACCTGCAAAGCTTGGGTCCCCACCATATGTACCTGTAATGTACAATGTTATGGAAATATGACAGTAAACAGCAGTGCCATGACATGAGACTGAAGCAATAATAGGTAGTGGTCACAGTGACACTGTATGTAGACACTCACCTGATGTTCTTTGGTGTTATCTAGAAGAAGATGGACTTCTGAATATTAACTCAGAATGCATTACACATGTTGGTTGTGCTATTCTGTCTGTACTGCACTTGTATGGCTACATGTCATTACACTTACATTCATTGTCATCACCCTGTGTAGATCTGTGTACACAATTCAATTCTGCTGTTGTAAATCCAAAATGACAACACATGATTATGCATACAGCAGCAATATGCAATGAATTACTCTAAAGTCACCCATGTCATGCAAAGTAAGACATAAATGTTCAGCCTGGAACTCCAGCTTCTATCCCACCCCCAGGTTTGTGTCACTCCCCTCTTGCCATATGCAGGGAGGCAAGAAATATTGTGATCTCATTGGGTGGAGGTTATTGGTGACCCACATCCAGTGGCATCCTTTGATCTCTTATACCATCATAGTTAACTGTTGGCTGCATGGAGCATCATCTCAAAGCAGTGTCACTGACAGGCCTAATGGCTCTATTGTGACCTCCAACTACATTAATCATGTTGGTAAGGTCAGGCCACACTTCATTTCTCCATATTTTATTCACTGCACATCTAAGGAGTCTCCATCCATGTTGTTGCGGGTTCCTATCAGCAGACCGAAGACGCATGTTTTGGAATGCATCTTGGTCGAACTGACAAAACCAAAACTGCAAAATATTGAAGCAGCATGTAAGTGAATTCTTTCCCTGGCAAAGAATTTGCTTGGCTGCTTTGGTACATTGCTGTTTTCGGCACTGTAGTGCAGTCTCGGAGTTGGTATATTCAAGTAGGGGTGGTGGGGGCACAGCCCCCATGTTGGGGGTGTGTGTGGGGGGGTGAAGCCCCCCATGTCATGTCATATTTTAATGTGCTTTCCTTTTTTTTTTTTTTTGTTGGAACAGCGATTTTTTTCACTTGGAAAATATTGCTGACAGTTCAGTTTTGTAAGCTTTCGCTTACATGGGGTCGATTAATCACCGTTCGCTTACCTAAGCATTCGGTGATCTAATATAGACCCATTGTAGCAGAGCATCTATTAAGATGTAATTTTCCTGTGGGGAGAAGATTGTCATCTCTATGTTTGTTTGCCATCTTAAAGACAGTGATATGCACATGTTCATATTCATGTAGGAGCCCAGTTATGCAGCTGATTATGTGGACAGCTTATGTCACTGTAACGAGTATGCATTGCTGTGCAATGCAAAAATGTATGAAACACTCACTGTGACATACAGTAATGTGATATATAAAAAGTTACAACAATGCCTGCATACATGGCAGTGTAAAATCAAAATAGCTTGTGATATTTGTAGAGGCTATTCGGAGGATTCAAACACCTTATACTACATATCTGTTGAGTGCAGCATCATGCCAGAGGAGTTTGCATGCCTTTCACATTAAAGTATTACACAAATTATCAATTAAATAACTTACAGAAAACATTGGAAAACTTCAGTATCTGTAAACAGGCCACAGAGAGTATGGATCCTTTTTATATTATACCAGCAGTTAAAAGACTTGTCTTAAGAACCATCAGTGAATAAATATCCATAACATCAAAAGAACATAGTACATATGGATACTGTCAGAAGCCTTAGATTTCCATACGTACCCCACAGAGTGTATGGAGTCACCAGCAAAACATATGGATAATCCTTAAGTCCGTCATTTTGTAGTGTTTACTTTTGCTATGTAAATCTGTCTATGCAACCACATATGGGAGATTAATGCATGTCCTTAATGCATGTGGCAACACCTACATACATAAAAGTAAATGAAACAGCACTCCAGTAAGTTATAATCATATGTCTTAAAGTGCACATTTTCCATAAAAGTAAATCTAAACAGGTACATTGGAAATTGAGTAATGTTAATGGAGGTAATATTCCCCAAAACAGAAATGGAAGCACATGCCAATTTACCTTATCAGCTACCTATGACTTGGGTATAACTGAAAGTAAGAGCACCTACTGTGCATTCTTCTTGTAAAATTATATAGTGCTGCTTACTGTGATGGATTTGAAGCCTTCTTAAGACACTCAGTCTTGCTGGCTGGATTCTCCTGAAATCAAAGTCTGGTTATATTTGCTTTCACAGTCTGTTGCATACAGAAACTTGCAGAATATACAATGATGAGAGAATATACTTTGCAGCACCTGTCTTTAAGAGCAGTAACCAATAACTTTTATAATAAATCACACGTACTTCTGTTACAGCTTAAAGTACTGTTCCACTTTACTTCTCATATAGTCCAGATGATGTAAGAGATATAAAATTTACCTCAGGACAAATGTGTCCCTACCAATATCCCTAACATAACTGGATTAATAGAGATCTTTATATACAATTTTAGTCATGCACATACATATACATTTCCTCTTGGTATTCTATTTTGGAGAATTGCTCATCCTGTAGAAACAATACTAATTGTTGCAGATGACGCAAGCTGCTGACTTAATGATATTATTTTTCAGCTTTTCTGACAGTGAACATCTGTTTTTTGTCTTTATCATTCTATTTGTATCTTTGTATAATAACATTTGTTCTTGTGCCAGTGCTGATAAACATATCCTGTTGTCCATGCAGAAAAACATGTTTTTAAGGAAACCCATTGTAACAGTGTCATATGATAGAAACATGTTATGTTGTCCATTCTTTAAAAGCAGATTTTACATTTTATTTTTGCTCTTGCATACATCCTGTTTTTAAGTCTGTAAGGGAAAAATGTCCATTCAGCAGATTCCTTATTTTCCAAGTCACAGTCATTTAGTATGGATGCTGATCACATATTACTAAACTCTGTTTCTGCATTTAAACAAGCTTCATTTTATGCCTTATTTATGTAACATATTTGTGACAGAATTACTTCCAACCTTAAAACCCTGTTGAGCATAATCTTAAACATCTTTAAGTACCACTTGTGCCATACATAATTAATGAGGTTTATTAAAATTCCTAGTTTGGAATCTCATTTGCGCATGTCCACGTACGTTCTCAAAATTCAGAGCATTAACCAATAGCTCGGTGTAATAGGAAGGTGCTCTGTGCAAGTACCCAAATGTATCAATAAACAGTACCATGTACACACACATGCCCATTATCTTCCAATGATCTGATAACAGGACATAAGCACCACTTTTAAATATTGATTTTAATACATTTACAGATTAGGCCATTGCTACATGTGTGCTGAGTGAGACCTAGTGAGCATTTTTCCAATTTTACTACACTTTCCATTGGAGTATCAAATGTATTGAAATGGCTACTCCTAGCAGTCTTTGACATGTCTGGGAGCCCAGCTGGACTGAGGAGGAGACCACACAGATGCTTACTGTCTATGCTGAAGTGGATGAAAACCAGGACAAGGGATTTTGAGATGATCAACATTTGGAACAGGATTCATTAACAATGTTCAGGATCTACTGGACATGAGCACAGGTTCACCACTGCTATGATGATCTGCATCAGAGGGATACAGAAGACCTTCATTGGAGGGTCGCCTAGGTGCAGAGACTGATGGTGGATGCCTACAGTAAATGTCACAGTCCTACATATACCTGAGCATTCCTATGGAATTTAAAGATATAGATGTGTCCCAACTATATCATGTACATGGCTTTTATAACCATTAAGTAGCTGTTCTGACAATTATCTCATCTGTATAATTAAGAAGAGATGGTGACTGCTCTCCCTATAAGTATGGGTTCCATTCCCATGTTGTTAATTTCTTTACTAATGTTTATAATATACATAATTCTGTACATCTGTTTTCCAACATATAATGACATCATTTCACACATCCACTATAGTCATGTATTACTTATGCCTATAGTGCCTAGGACTCTGATGACTACACAGGTACTCTACCTGAATAGTAACTTATAAATATTTTTTTTACCTAATTTCTCCTAATAAATTGAACATTCTTACTACAGTCCTGTTTGCTTAAGACAATAATAATGCATGTCCCTACTGATTAAATAGATTTTCAGTTATGTGTTGATAGCTGTTATTTTGTTAGCTTATACTGGCAAATGAGAGTTGGAAGGTTCTGTATTCATCCATTATCTGCAGGAATATGAATAAATACATATAGTGTCTGTTTATTAAGAAGAAATGTGTACTGCCTGTTAGTCTGGCTTGTGATGAAACCAGCAACATGTCTATATTCTGGAATACTGTGGACTGCGGTTTCAACTCTACACAGGTAAAATATCATTATATTGCTATCTTGGCTTATTTTACATATTGTTGAATATTCTTCTGTACATAACTACTTATTGATATTAATGTTTCTTTTGTGCATGGTTATGAATAACTTAGTTATTTATCAAATTTCTAATAATATCTTCATAATCTGTAATGTTCTTTTAATAGCAACTCTTTAAGTATAGGGTTATGTGTACAGCTTGGAACAGACTGTTATATTTCTGACAAAATATTTGGGGGAATATGTAATTATTTGCAAAATTGATATCTAGTGTGATTTTGTCTTTCATTATTAAATTCACTTCATTAACCACCTCATTTTTATCTTTGATAGATGCAACCATGTACCCAAAACCCGGAGGCTGAGCTCCCCAACTCAGTACTGTCAAAACTAGTCAGGAGGAGAAGGTAACCACATACACCACAAACCCAGTCCCACATAGACCTACCACAACTGTAAACCAAACACATAAACACAGAAAAACATTCCCGGAGGCCCTAATTACAAACACCCCACACCAACAGAAGCCTCCAAAGCAGATCCCAAGCAACCACAACCTCCAAACATAGCACATGCAACACATAGTACACAAAGCTGGTGTGCCAAACAGTCACAGGCCAGAAGGAGAAACAACATGCCTGATACAGTTGTAATAGGTGTCTGTATAGGCAGACACACTGCTGTCCCACTCACCAGACTGAACAAGGGAAAGGGTACAGTAAGCTGCCTGTAGGCTGCCACAATATGCCACATAACACAATCAGGTCACCCCAAAGAAAGAGAAATATGATGCACTCAATGTCCATGCTGGTGTGAATGACCTGAGATGTACCTCCCTGGACTACATGAAAGAGACATGGATGATCTCTGAGTATGTACCCCGGGGGTATGACACTGGCCGTGTAGCATCCAACCCTCACCAAGAATGATGCCACAGTACAAACACAGAATGATCATCTTTAACAGGTGGCACAGTTACAGCTGTCAGTCCAAGAGGGTCTAATGTCTGACTGCTTGAGCTGTCATGCATGACAAGCCATGCTGCTGTTCCGGGGATGGCTTGCACCTGTTACCCTGTGCATCTGGATACTGGATAAGGCCTTTGCCACCTCCATAGAGCCTATGTAGGCAAGGCCAAAAGACTACCACCACCCTAGAAAACAAAAATGGTAAGAAACATAAGGGTAATGCTGACCAATGCCAGATGTGTAAACTGCAATATGCATCCCCCTGAGGACTTCCCAGTATGGAGAACATAATGTCTGTGCAGTGACAGAAGCCTGCTGCAAGCCTAGTGATAGCACACCAGCACTACCAGGTTTTACCACATATCATGCGTTATGGCCCCAACCCCTGGACCAAATCATCAAAGGAGGGGGATCCATAGCCCGACACCCATACAGCCAGGTAACTGACAATGCACAAAGCAGGGGACCACCCATGTGCACCTAAGTGTAGTCAAAACTGCTGTACAGTCTGTAGCATGCGACAGACCACACTCTCACACACAAGAACTCCACCCAGACATTCTGAAGACACTGGACAGTATGAATGTCCCACCAAATACCAGACAAGGTACTCACAAATTACCACATAGGTGGTAAACCATTATGTATGCAAGGAGTAATCAGGGACCTAGGGACACAAGTCGACAGTAATCTGTCATGTGAAAAACACAATGCCAATGTGGCTAGGAAGATTGTCAAAATTGGACACCCTATCATGAAAGGATTCACATCTCATCAACAGAGGTCACTGTGCCTCTGTACTGTTCCCTTATCAACCCATAATCTAGTACAATGACTCATATGGGATGTACCATCGTGACACCTGCAGCAGTTGAAGACCTCAAAGGTACCCCACCAAGAGGATAAAGGGTGTGAAATATATGTCATATGCTGCCTGGCTGTAGACACCCCAGCTGAATGCAGTCACAGACTGCCTACACAAAGGCATTGTATGTCTGTTGTACAAGGCCATGTCCAACACAGGAGTAATGGACATGCTCCACCACAGGAAATCAAAGCCATTGGAGCTGTGACAGTGACAGATGTCAGCCTCAACACATAATGAAAAATTTAGGGGAAAAAAAAGGGGGGGCCCCTTTGGGGAGGGAAACCAAAAGGGAAAATTTTTTCCCCCTTTAAAAAAACCCCAAAAAAAAAAAGGCCTTTTCCCCACACAACCCCCAAGAAACCAGG
>NC_056734.1:909422771-909529816 GCF_019279795.1 Protopterus annectens
ACTGGCTGTGTCCCTAGGTCCCTGATTACTCCTTGCATACATAATGGTTTACCACCTATGTGGTAATTTGTGACTACCTTGTCTGGTATTTGGTGGGACATTCATACTGTCCAGTGTCTTCAGAATGTCTGGGTGGAGTTCTTGTGTGTGAGAGTGTGGTCTGTCGCATGCTACAGACTGTACAGCAGTTTTGACTACACTTAGGTGCACATGGGTGGTCTCCGCTGCTTTGTGCATTGTCAGTTACCTGGCTGTATGGGTGTCTGTGCTGCGTATGGATACTCCCATTCCTTTGATGTTTTGGTCCAGGTGTTGGGGCCATAACGCATGATATGTGGTATAACCTGGTAGTGCTGGTGTGCTATCACTAGGCTTGCAGCAGGCTTCTGTCACTGCACAGACATTGATGTTCTCCATACTGGGAAGTGCCTCAGGGGCATGCATATTGCAGTTTACACATCTGGCATTGGTCAGCATTATCCTTATGTTTCTTACCACTTATGTTTTCTAGGGTGGTGGGTAGTCTTTTTGGCCTTGCCTACATACGGCTCTATGGAGGTGACAAAGGCCTTATCCAGTATCCAGATGCACAGGGGTAACAGGTGCAAGCCATCCCTGGAACAGCAGCATGGCTTGTCATGCATGACATCTCAAGCAGACAGACATTAGACCCTCTTGGACTGACAGCTGTAACTGTGCCACCTGTTAAAGATGATCATTCTGTGTTCCTATTGTGGCATCATTCTTGGTGATGGTTGGATGCTGCACACGGCCAGTGTCATACCGGCCTTGGGTACATACTCAGAGAGATCATCCATGTCTCTTTTCATGTAGTCCAGGGAGGTACATCTCAGGTCATTCACACCAGCATGGACATTGAGTGCATCATATTTCTGCTTGCTATGGGGTGACCTGCGTACTTGTGTTATGTGGCATATTGTGGCAGCCTACAGGCAGCTTACTGTACCCTTTCCCTTGTTCAGTCTGGTGAGTGGGACAGCAGTGTGTCTGCCTATACAGACACCTATTACAACTGTATCAGGCATGTTGTTTCTCCTTCTGGCCTGTTGACTGTTTGGCACACCAGCTTTGTGTACTATGTGTTGCATGTGCTATGTTTGGAGGTTGTGGCTGCTTGGGATCTGCTTTGGAGGCTTCTGTTGGTGTGGTGTGTTTGTAATTAGGGCCTCCGGGAATGTTTTTCTGTGTTTATGTGTTTGGTTTACAGTTGTGGTAGGTCTATGTGGGACTGGGTTTGTGGTGTATGTGGTTACCTTCTCATCCTGACTAGTTTTGACAGTACTGAGTTGGGGGAGCTCAGCCTCCGGTTTGGATACATGGTTGCATCTATCACATATATTTGTATTTATTGGGGGGAGTTGTGGTTGGCTGTGTACTTGGGACAGGTGTCACATTGCCTCTGGATTCACAGATTCTACTTGTTGTGGCTGGCCTTAGTGGATTGTATGTGTGGACATATGTTATTGTCATACTACTGATCAGTGATTACTTCCCTTTTTATGTTTACTCTATCATGTGGTAGCTTCCTCATTCTCTTGCATGGTTTGGTAATGGCTGGAGTCCAGCATGCCAGATGCCTGCGTGTATGGCATTGTGTCTTGTTGTTATTTGTGTTTGCATACTCCAAGCATTCCTGGCTGTGTTCATGGAATGCCTGTATAACATGTTCTGCGGTGTGTCCCATATTCTGCACTTGCACAGGGCCTTTCGTGGATTCCACATCGGTTTGGAGGGGTGCAACCTATGCTTTACACATGTTTTTCACTGTAGTATTCTGGCCAGGGACTGGGGTCGGGCTGTGTATATACAGTGTGATTACTCTATGGTCTAGTCTTACCAGTGAGGCATACACTTCTCATCTTGCCATCCAGTACACATTTTGCTGATTATCACATCCAGTATGCTTATCCCTCTTGTGGGAGTGGTACGTTGTTCCTGGGCATTTTGGTTTATGGATTCTGGGAACTTTTCTCCGACTGTGTTGGTGCTAGTCTAATGCTCCCAGTGTATGTCTGGGTATTTTCAGTCAAGCATTATAATGTGGTTTGGGGGGCTTGATATATTCATGTATTCCAACATAGGCCAGGTGCAGTTCCTGGTATTAGGACAGTAGTCTGCAGCAGGCTATATACTGGGAGGCAGTTTTAGCCATTGGTATTTGACCATGGCTATTCAATGCTGCTTCTTGTTGTGGTACCAACATGGGGGTGTGGTTATCCTTGACATTTATTGCTAGTCACCCTCCTTTTGTAGCTTGTTCCATGTTTTGCGGCTGTACAGCACAGTATGAGGTGTGACCTGGTAGTGTTAGGGTGCTGATGTGAGCCTTGACTCAGTTTTCTATTACAGGACTGATACATTCTCCATACTGTGTGCATTTACACTGCACACATCTTGCTGTTTAGACATCTGGCATTGGGTAGCATTACATCTAGGTTCCTATCCCTTGTGGTAGCTATGAAGGTGGATTTGTGTTTTGAGAATTACCTATTCAGGGCATGCTGTGGGTACTGCCAGCCTTTGCCAGTATCCATGGGGCCAGGACTGATAGGTGCACGCCACCCCTGGCAGGTGGTGCATCATGTCATGCTCCGTTTGTCTTCCCAGGCTGGAACACATTGGCTCCCCTTTGACTACCTGCATTACTTCAGCCAGTTATTGCTATTTATCATCCCATTGTCATTTTTTGGCTTCATGCTTGGTGAGGGTGGATGTTAGTCAGGGTCCTCAGGTGTGCATATAGTACATGGCGTTACATTACTTAACACATGGCATTCATGCCTCGGGTGGTGCTGCAAAGCTGCCTCTGTCAGATGCACATATTACACTCTCTGTACATGTTTGTGAGCAGGTCATGTCATTTTAGGCATCCCTGTTATTATTTGAGTGAGTCAGAGGGGGTATCATTCCCAGGGTTCCTACTGAGCCAGTGTATGTGCTATGTGTTGCCTCTTTGCCAAGGCCAGGGCATACTGGGCATGCCTCCTTCTGCCTACTGGGGCAGGCTCAGGTTGTTCCTCCTCTGAGTCATGCTCTGCCTGTGATGGCCTTGGCAATGGTGGGGGGCTGTTTGGCCCAGCCCTATGCTGGTCCTGCTGCAGCTGTTTTTGCAAGATCATATTATGTAGCATAGCACATACCATGACAATTTGGGTACATGTAGTTGGTGTGTACTGCAAGGCTCCACCAGATGTGTCCAGACACCGGAACCATGACTTGAGCAGCCCAAACACACGCTCTATTACATTATGTGTTTGTGCATGTGCCTCATTATGGCGTTCCTGTTCAGGTGTGTGTGCGTTTCTGATGGGTGTCATCAGCCACGGCTCCAGTACATAACCTGCATCCGCCACTAGGTGTCCGTGTGGGATGTCTCCATTGGCAATTGTCTGGTACAGCTGTGTCAAATGCCAGCACACACATTCATTATTATGCCCTGGGCATCACACACAACCTGGCAGTTGATGGAGGGGAAGCCCTTGCGGTTAATGTAGGCCCTACCCCGCTCACCGGCTGATGCTTTGATGCATATGTGCGTGCAGTCTATTGCACCCATTACCTCAGGGTATTCCGCTATTTGCTGGAAGAGACGCATATTGCTGGCCAATACCTCACGGGCATTGGGGAAATATACATGATCACCAACATGTGCTGACATGGCATCCAGGAACTGGTGCAGTACCCTGGAGGCTGATGCCTGTGATATCCCCATCATATCACCAGTTGGTCTCTGGAAGGTACCTGTTGCTAGTATTCTTAGGCCAACACATACCTTGGTTTCCACTGGGATGGGTTCCCCTCTGTTGGTTCTGTGTGTGAGGCGTGGTCTGCACAGCTCAACTATTTGCTGCAGGAGCTCTCTGCCACTCTATAGCGTTCTACTATCTCCAGCTCATGTAACCCGTGGTAGGTGACCCTGGGCATGTACACTCTTCTCCGTCTCCTCACTGTGGGTTGTCTGGTGCCATCTGCATTGTCACCACCCTCAGCAAGTCGCCTATGTCTCATTATGACAGCTATGGCAGCCCCTAACATTTCTGCTCTGAGTGAAGCTTTTTCAGTTTACACTTCTATTAGCTTACTCCTGTCTTGCAGTGTCTCTTGAGAGAAACATCCTGCACTGCTGTTTGCAGAGTTTTAAGTGCTGGGCTGGGCTACTATTCTGCCTGTGTAATTGCCTGCTTCTAATTGTTTTCACCTGCTAGCTCCAGCAGTATTCCCTGCTAGCTTCCTACTAATTCTGTTGCTTCCTTTTTCCTTTCTGTTTCCTCAGGGGGGAGCAGCGTGCATACCAGCAGAAACGCGCTCTCAGTAGCTTACACGTGCGCACACATGCTTACACGGTTTACAATCGTCTTATTCGGGTTAAAACGCACGCACACCAGCGTAAACAGTGTTACAGGTCTGCCAATAGGCTCCTACATGCTCAGTCTGCCTTACACGTGTGCACACTGCCCTACTCGCACTTCATGGTGCGCACACGTGCGCATGCACGCCCAGCAAGAAACTTTAGTGTAAGTAACAGTGTACACCTTCCATTTCTTGACTTTCCCATGCTTATCTTGTGGCACTCCTCTTTCCCTGATCTGTGTCTGTCATCTATCATGTTACACTGACCTGCAATGAACTGCATTTCTTTCTACCATTCACCCCTGTGATGTCACCTATCTCCTACTCTATTCCTCCCCTTATGTATCTCTTACACTACTCAGACTATGCTCATTTGCTATGTAACTGTGAGATTCAGTATCCTAAGCCTCATTTACATCAGATTGCCTACTAATGCTTAGTTACATGTCTTACACTCAGCTTCCCCCCTTAGCAACCACTACATGGTGGCCATGTTGTTTTTGGTCTGCTGGTCCCTGCATTGTCATTCCATGTATTGCATAAAACTCACATTTGTGGGTTTATAACCTTCATTTTTATGTTTTATACAGCACAGCCTGTTTGCACGGAGCTGCGCTGGGTTTAAATATCGGCGATCGCCGAAAAAAAAAATTATATTTTTATTATTTTTGCATCGTGTTACCTTGCCAATGGCCACATATTTGGCCATTGGCATGCTGCCTGACACATATGCACCCTTTATTTGGAGCTGACATGGCTCTGTTGTGAATTTTGCAGAAACATACTCAGTTGTCAACTGAGTACATTTCTGCAGCTAAAACGTCTCTTACACGGGCTGGTTTCTGCTTCGTGGATCGCTAATCTACCTCATTTGCCTACCTTTCAGCTGCAAGTGAGGTATTTAGCATGTCCACGCTCAGACCGTGTAAGAGACATTTTAGCTGGTCTCTTACACGGAGTTTAGGGCTGTTCCTGGATCGCGAGGCTTGCATGGAGTGTTACACGTCTCTTACACTCCGTGCAAGCCTTCGTGAATCCTGCCCATTATCTTCAGAAAATATGGCTTGATACTAATTTATATTACAACATATTTGTTTTCAGTACTTTCAAGCACAGATACAGTGTGATTATTACACTTATCTTATTGATGCATGATGGATATTCAGGCATTCTAAGAAACATACTTGGTAATGTAAAACATATGAGCCTGTAACAAGGATCAGATGCATTGTATTTGCAAATGGAACCAGAAAGATTAAGCAAAATACCTCTCACCCTCAGCTGCTCCTCAAGCCTGTGCATAAGCATGATGTACAGGGCATGGTTACAGGTTCTGTCCTCATCACCTGAAAAAAGAAAAGGGCAACTGTGAATGACATAGTTCTCAAATAACGATATACATTGCTCAAAACAAGTTCTAAAAATGTTACTTTTAAAGAACATCAAATAATCACCATATAAATTTTGCAACGTTGCACACAGGCTTTTACATCTTTGAACACACATTGGAGGACATGAGATTTAAACATGCAGCTCTAATGTACATCCACATCTACCTGCCCAGCTAATCCATCTTGCCTAAGAGGGTGTGTTGTGAATGCATTAAAAAGCCTAAGGGTTATGACATCACCTGGCTGGGCTACTAATATGGATCATATATTATGGTTCAGGATTTCAAAAAATTACCTATGTTGGGCATATATGTAAACAATTAGCACAAATTAATTCATGTCAACACCGTGGTTGCAACCAGTCACAGCAATGACAAAACATCATCTCGCAGAGAGTGGACAATGTCATGTATCACACAACTTTTGTAAACAGAGACATAAAAGGTACTGTACATCAGGGACACAGTAAGGTATGTGGGAGGACAACATTTAAAGATATTCCTTGACAAAGTGCACATCACAAATCAAATGCATGCATCACTATTATTTCCCTTTTCTGCATTTCAGCTATAACTCTGTTCATCTGACTCCCTCAAAAGATAAAAATGAGGTGGTTAATGAAGTGAATTTAATAATGAAAGACAAAAATCACACTAGATATCAATTTTGCAAATAATTGCATATTCCCCCAAATATTTTGTCAGAAATATAACAGTCTGTTCCAAGTTGTACACATAACCCTATACTTAAAGAGTTGCTATTAAAAGAACATTACAGATTATGAAGATATTCTTAGAAATTTGATAAATAACTAAGTTATTCATAACCATGCACAAAAGAAACATTAATATCAATAAGTAGTTATGTACAGAAGAATATTCAACAATATGTAAAATAAGCCAAGATAGCAATATAATGATATTTTACCTGTGTAGAGTTGAAACCGCAGTCCACAGTATTCCAGAATATAGACATGTTGCTGGTTTCATCACAAGCCAGACTAACAGGCAGTACACATTTCTTCTTAATAAACAGACACTGTATGTATTTATCCATATTCCTGCAGATAATGGATGAATACAGAAACTTCCAACTCTCATTTGCCAGTATAAGCTAACAAAATAACAGCTATCAACACATAACTGAAAATATATAATCAGTAGGGACATGCATTATTATTGGCTTAATCAAACAGGACTGTAGTAAGAATGTTCAATTTATTAGGAGAAATTAGGTAAAAAAAATATTTATAAGTTACTATTCAGGTAGAGTACCTGTGTAGTCATCAGAGTTCTAGGCACTATAGGCATAAGTAATACATGACTATAGTGGATGTGTGAAATGATGTCATTATATGTTGGAAAACAGATGTACAGAATTATGTATATTTTAAACATTAGTAAAGAAATTAACAACATGGGAATGGAACCCATACTTATAGGGAGAGCAGTCACCATCTCTTCTTAATTATACAGATGAGATAATTGTCAGAACAGCTACTTAATGGTTATAAAAGCCATGTACATGATATAGTTGGGACACAGCTATATCTTTAAATTCCATAGGAATGCTCAGGTATATATAGGACTGTGACATTTACTGTAGGCATCCACCATCAGTCTCTGCACCTAGGTGACCCTCCAATGAAGGTCTTCTGTATCCCTCTGATGCAGATCATCATAGCAGTGGTGAACCTGTGCTCATGTCCAGTAGATCCTGAACATTGTTAATGCTCCCTCACAATCCTGTTCCAAATGTTGATCATCTCAAAAATCCCTTGTCCTGGTTTTCATCCACTTCAGCATAGACAGTAAGCATCTGTGTGGTCTCCTCCTCAGTCCAGTTGGGCTCCCAGACATGTCAAAGACTGCTAGGAGTAGCCATTTCAATAAATTTGATACTCCAATGGAAAGTGTAGTAAAATTGGAAAAATGCTCACTAGGTCTCACTCAGCACACATGTAGCAATGGCCTAATCTGTAAATGTATTAAAATCAATATTTAAAAGTGGTGCTTATGTCCTGTTATCAGATCATTGGAAGATAATGGGCATGTGTGTGTACATGGTACTGTTTATTGATACGTTTGCGTACTTGCACAGAGCACCTTCCTTTTTTTTCCATAATAAATTTTTATTGAAATATATTTTCCAAAAACATTACAAAAATACAATAAACATCACACACATAATACACTATAACTACTACAAACCATTTATACACTATCTACACGAAATGCTTCCTATATTTAATATATTCCTAAAATCAGTATCATGCTAATATAATATTGAAGAACTTTTCCCATATTTTTGGGTTATTAATATTTTTGTTAGTTTGTTTCAGAAGTAATTTATGTGCTAGTATATGTTTTATAGCCACAAGCTTAAAATTATTCCATGATGTCTTATGTGGTTCTAGCCAATTTGTGGCTATATAGAGTTTCATCAGCAAAAAAATATTCATACAAATAATAGTTTGCGATCTGGAAAGCTCTCTTGGAGGAATGTGTAGAATCATAAATTCCCATGACAGTGTAGAACTTTGATAACCCATCTTTTGCAGTTGTACTTTAAGAGAGTTCCAAAGTTTATATACACATTTACAACTCCAGAACATATGAAGAAGATCCACTGTTTGATCTGCACAGTATGGACAAATTGAAGAATTCCTAGGGTTAAATTTATGTAATCTAAGATGTGTGTAATATGCATTGTTCCAAATCATCAATTGCATGTACATCAGTTTTTGAAAAGAAACTGATTTCCTAGTTATATCAATTGCTTTTAATATCTGATTGTCTGTTACTGTTACTTTGTTTACCCAATACTCTGAAAGCAAAATTTTGTCCTGAAATTTCAAATCCTTAATTAATTTGTATGCAGTTGCTATAAATTTAGTGTCTTGTTGGATAGCTTGCCACAATTCAGAACACTTATCCACAAATCCGGCTGCAGGTTTAAAGTTCCTAAAATAGCTCAAGGCAAGTTCTTTAACTTGTCTCATTATAACAATGTAACTTCTAGGTAGATTCATTTCCTGTCTAATTTGTAAAGCCGATAAGTCAAGTTTATTAAAAACATCAAATAGAGTCAGATTAACTATTAATGGAAATTTGCTGAGATCGATCAGCTGATTATTTAGTTTAAAATTAGGATTCCTGTGGAAAGGTTGAAGAACCATCATATATTGCAATAAATCTACGGACTGAAATAAAGTTTGCAAAGATGAGACACAGGTTATTATGTGGTCCATGACCCCATATTTTATCAGACTAATTTTGTCCATAAAGGGTAATGCTTTAGGATTTATTTTCCTATCCAAAATATGCTTATGATTCAAGACCACCCAAGTTGGTATCCATTTTGTATTCGTTACATCATAGTTAGCAATTCTTAAAATTTGATTAGCGTTTACAATCAAATAATATGCTTCAAAGTTTGGTAGCTCAAGTCCCCCTCTTGTTTTAGGGGTCATTAATTTCTCATAAGATATTCTAGTTCTTTTTGGGTTCCAGATAAATTTAGCTAGATCTTTATGCATTTGTTTAAAAACTGTTTTTGAAATTGATAATTGGGCAGATTGAATGGTAGTATATTCATTTTCACTATTGATACTTTTGCTAATACCGGTAGTTTTAAATTCTTCCATCTGTCACAATCAGCAATTATGTGTTCCCATACTCGTTTAACATTATTGTTATAAAAGTCCTTATTATCCGTAGAGAAGTTGATACCCAAATATTTAATATTTTCTTTACATGTTAACTTCCCCATCAGGGCCATTAATGAAAAAGGTTTTGGGGTTCTTAACGGGAAAATATTCATTTTCTGTAAGTTAATTTTGTAATTAGAAACTACCGAAAATTCGTTTATAAGCTTTAATATCTTTTCACTGTCCGAAATTGGGGTTGTACAATAAATAATAAGATCATCGGCGAATGCTGACATTAATATTTTATTCCTATAAATTATTGGTGCATTATGATACAAATTTTGCTTGATATATAAAAATAGGGGTTCTAGATATAGGTTAAACAATAAGGGGGACATGGGACAACCCTGACGAGTACCATTTTTAATCTGTATTCTGTTAGAATAAGTCCTATTGATGTATAGCGTAGTGTATGGATTACTATATAATATTTGTAGTATCTGAATGAATTCTTGGGGCAAGTTAAAATAGGGTAACACATCAAACAAAAAAATTATGTCTACTCTATCAAATGCTTTCTGGGCATCTATTATAAGAGCATAGATATTAAAGTTGTTTTGTTTAGCATACGTCATCATATTATGCAGTGTAAGTGTGTTATCGCTAGTTTGTCTAGTTGCCATAAATCCAGCTTGTTCCTTAGAAATTAGATATATCAAAACCTTCTTTAGTCTTGATGCTATAATTGATGTTAAAATTTTCATATCCACATTCATTAGTGCTATTGGTCTGTAATTATCTGGGTTAAGGGGATCTGAATTGGTTTTATGTATGAACATTGTTTTTGACGCATTGAGGTGGGGGTCACTAATTTTATTTTTAGTTATATAATTAAATACATGAGACAATTCTTTTCCCAAACTATCAGCAAACTCTTTGTAAAATTCAGCTGTAATACCATCAGGCCCTGGCGACTTATGTGCTTTCATATGTTGAATTGTATATACTATTTCTTCTTTAGAAATAGGTTTAATCAAGTCACTTTGCAGGCTCTCTTCTAATTCTGGAAAGTTAATTTTTTGCAGAAAACTTTTATTCTGGTTATGTAGAGACCTATCAGTTTGCCCCTCATACACCTTAGTATAGATTTTCCCAAAAACATCAACAATATCCTCAATTTTAGAATATACTGTTTCATTATACTGTATTTCCGAAATATATCCAGTTGTTTTTGATTGATTTATAATCCTTGTCAGTGCTTTTGATGGTATTTGAACATTATTAGTATATTTCACTAAACACCTATGTTCTTGAAGTGTTAATTTATTATTATGAAGCAAAAAGAGATCTCTTTGAAGCTTCAACATTTCCTCCTCAGTTTGAGCGTTAAAATTCTGAATCAGCTCATTATCAAGTTGTTTTATTCTTATTTCTAGTTTTTGAATATCACTATTATGAATTTTCTTATATATGAGGCTTTTTTTATAAGAAATCCTTTAATTTGAGCTTTAGCTATTGCCCATTCATTGTCAGGAGTATGTTTTTGGAGCTTCAAGCTATCTGTAAATTCTTTCAAATATTTTATAATTCCATCTGCTATCTCTTTTTTACTTAAAAGATTTGGGTTGAGTGATCAATTATAACCCCTATGCCTTCTTGTGTCTTTTAAATCTTTAGAAAATTTTAACGAAATTTTTGAGTGATCTGATAGATGACGAGTATGTATAACCACCACTGGTACTAAATTCGTTAGTGCTTCAGATATCAAAAAGTAATCTATTCTAGCCCACATTTTGTGGCATGGTGAATAGAAGGTGTATTTATTTGCATTATTAATATCTTGTGAATAAGAAAAGGGGTCATATAATTGAAAATCTTCCTTAAAATCATTTAATGCTATCCTGGCCTGCTTATTAAATGCTCTTTGTGGACAAGACCTATCCAACTTTGGATTTTGATAGGTATTCCAGTCCCCACCCACAACAAAATAATAACCATCATATTGTGTTAATATGGATATAATGATGCTATGAAACTGTGTTGATCATTACATGGGGCATATATATTCAAAAGTGGGATAGGTTTATCACATGCATTATCCGATAAAATCACATAACACCATCGCCCATTTGGATCCACTTTGGAGTCTAAAATCCTATATTTGTATTGGGTTTTGATAATTATAGTCACTCCCGCACTGTTTGTCTTACCTTCTGATGTCACTAGCTCTCTAATCCAGTTCTTTTTTTCTAATATCATTCCATTGTTCATTCATCAAATGTGTTTCCTGTAGAAATACAAACAGTGCTTTGTCCTGTAATAATATGTGTAGCAACAGCTTTCTCTTCTTCAAGTTCTGGAGCCCTTTAACATTCCATGAGTTCAACTCCCACATTCGCAGGTCTTGGTATCAAATAACAATATAAGAGGGGAATTATCAAATTGACATGTACTGACTGTACACTATATCTAATCTGGAAGCATTTCCTACATCCCGTCCCTAACCAGTGCTTACCCACTTTACCCCTGGACCAGGATTTATATAGGTCTTGTATAAGAGAAAATATAAACAAGGTTAAACACACCAACACATTGAAAAACTTCAGGTAATAACATTTAAAACATTTCCTAAACTTACAACCTATATATTCTAGCATATCTACATCAAAGTCTAAACTACACATTCCCTACCAAACACCGCTACTTAACTACAGCTTTGGTTTAACTATTAGTTAAACAAATCTCATTTCTAAGGTTATTACTGTTTAAAGGAAAGTTTTAGTAGATTGAGTACTTATTTTATCCTACCTTAAGTATCTGTTTTGTTGCAATCATTATGTACATAAACTTTTTACAGAAGAGAGAGAGAGAAAAAAAAATGCATCCTACATTTTAAATCTGTACCCTACACAGTGCCTGCCACTCACTGCATATAGTAAAAAAAAACGATTTTGGTTCACACCTATAAAAGAAGAAAAAAATAGTAAAAGTACATGTTATTATGTGCTTTAAGTACATATTGTAATGTTATTTCATTATAAAAAGAACATTAACATATTATTTTCAGTTCTCTTTGTCTTCTCAAGCCAGGAAACCATCAGAAATACTCACGACGGGGGACCTCTTTCACAGCCGGACCACAGGAAGTGTTACATCCAAATCGACACTCTCAGTTGAAATCCAGGCATTTCCTGTTTACCACACAATGGAAATAGACCTTGGAGGTCATAAAAGTCTGGAAACCAGACAGCAGACCCTCAGATTAGCATAAACAAACAGTTTTATTGCTTTTTCAGAGACCTGAACAGTTTAGTGAAGAAACAAAGGATTAGAAAAGCCTTGAGGTAAAATACATGCTGGATCTGACTACAGGAACATGCCAGTCTCAATGGAAGTTCTTTTCAGCCCTCTGATGCAGGTAGAACTTTAAAAACTTTCAGAAACACTTCTTTTGCCTGATTTTTATTGGAAACAGAATATTTAGTGCCATCCACCATAAATGTAAGCATATTGGGGTATTTCATCTGGAATTAAATTTTTTTATCAATCAGAAATTTACAGTAAGCAGATAAAGACTGTCTAGCCTGCCTTACTTGTAATGGTAAATCTTGAGCCAGAAATATTTTAACATTTTTCCACATAACATAGCCACCATTTTTTTTTTTGCAGTAAACAGTATTTTGCTAACATCTTGAAAGTTCAATATCTTAACATATACAGGTCTAGGCATAGTAGAAGCTTGTACCTCTCTCAGCGCTCTGTGTGCCCTTTCTATTACAATCTGTTTCACCCCATCAGCATAATTTAACAGGATTTCAAATATTTGTGTTATGGCTGGTATTAGCTCTGCATACTGGATGTTTTCAGGGATTCCTCTTATAATAATATTATTTCTTCTAGACCTTGCTTCTAAATCAATAAGTTTATTTTGCATGGCTTGTACATCCACATCACATACCTTTGATTTCTTCTCCAGCATGTCAATTTTGTCCTCTATTTCAGAAATTCTGGTCTCGGTTTTGTCCATTCTCTGAAGCAATTGATTGCATAAAACTCCAAATGTTTGTATTTGTGAGGTCAAGTCCTTTAGAGCTTCCTGTATAGGTAGTAAAGCATGTTTGATATCCTCCATGTTTAGTGGCTGATCAGTCCTGGATCTAGTTTCTGGTTTCTGTTGTTCCTGCTGTCTAGTAATCCTTTGTTTTTTCACAGTTCCATCCTTTACTGGCGACTGTAGTTCTGACAACTTTGTCTTAGTAGTAGTTGTTTCCATGGTTCTTCCTTGTTGCAAGATTTTTCTTTCCCCAAGCAGAAAGGCAGAATAAAGAAAGCACACGGTCCTTTGTTTGTTTCACTCTTCAGAGCAAAGTAATCACTTGTAATCCTGATGGATAAATACTTTTTTTTCCCACTTTTTTAACTGATTTTAGATTAGGTAAGTATAAATGCAACTTTTTATCATCAATTTGATGTTTAAACCCCCTGATATCCATTCAGATCAGAGATTTTCCTCGGGTTAATTGAAGAGCTGTAGATTAGCAGTGTTTACAGCATGGCAGCCATCTTTGAATCACAGAGCACCTTCCTATTACACCGAGCTATTGGTTAATGCTCTAAATTTTGAGAATGTACGTGGACATGCGCAAATGAGATTCCAAACTAGGAATTTTAATAAACCTCATTAATTATGTATGGCACAAGTGGTACTTAAAGATGTTTAAGATTATGCTCAACAGGGTTTTAAGGTTGGAAGTAATTCTGTCACAAATATGTAACATAAATAAGGTATAAAATAAAGCTTGCTTAAATGTAGAAACAGAGTTTAGTAATATGTGATCAGCATCCATACTAAATGACTGTGACTTGGAAAATAAGGACTCTGCTGAATGGACATTTTTCCCTTACAGACTTAAAAACAGGATGTATGCAAGAGCAAAAATGTAAAATCTGCTTTTAAAGAATGGACAACATGACATGTTTCTATCATATGACACTGTTACAATGTGTTTCCTTAAAAACATGTTTTTCTGCATGGACAACATGATATTTTTATCAGCACTGGCACAAGAACAAATGTTATTATACAAAGATACAAATAGAATGATAAAGACAAAAAACAGGATGTTCACACTGTCAGAAAAGCTGAAAAATAATATCATTAAGTCAGCAGCTTGCGTCATCTGCAACAATTAGTATTGTTTCTACAGGATGAGCAATTCTCCAAAATAGAATACCAAGAGGAAATGTATATGTATGTGCATGACTAAAATTGTATATAAAGATCTGTATTAATCCAGTTATGTTAGGGGTATTGGTAGGGACACATTTGTCCTGAGGTACATTTTATATCTCTTACATCATCTGGACTATATGAGAAGTAAAGTGGAACAGTACTTTAAGCTGTAACAGAAGTACGTGTGGTTTATTATAAAAGTTATTGGTTACTGCTCTTAAAGACAGGTGCTGCAAAGTATATTCTCTCATCATTGTATATTCTGCAAGTTTCTGTATGCAACAGACTGTGAAAACAAATATAACCAGACTTTGATTTCAGGAGAATCCAGCCAGCAAGACTGAGTATCTTAAGAAGGCTTCAAATCCATCACAGTAAGCAGCACTATATCATTTTACAAGAAGAATGCACAGTAGGTGCTCTTACTTTCAGTTATACCCAAGTCATAGGTAGCTGATAAGGTCAATTGGCATGTGCTTCCATTTCTGTTTTGGGGAATATTACCTCCATTAACATTACTCAATTTCCAATGTACCTGTTTAGATTTACTTTTATGGAAAATGTGCACTTTAAGACATATGATTATAACTTACTGGAGTGCTGTTTGATTTACTTTTATGTATGTAGGTGCTGCCACATGCATTAATCTCCTATATGTGGTTGCATAGACAGATTTACATAGCAAAAGTGAACACTACATAATGATGGACTTAAGGATTATGCATATGTTTTGCTGGTGACTCCATACACTCTGTGGTGTACGTATGGAAATCTAAGGCTTCCGACAGTATCCATATGTACTATGTTCTTTTGATGTTATGGATATTTATTCATTGATGGTTCTTAAGACAAGTCTTTTAACTGCTGGTATAATATAAAAAGGATCCATACTCTCTGTGGCCTGCTTACAGATACTGAAGTTTTCCAATGTTTTCTGTAAGTTATTTAATTGATAATTTGTGTAATACTTTAATGTGAAAGGCATGCAAACTCCTCTGGCATGATGCTGCACTCAACAGATATGTAGTATAAGGTGTTTGAATCCTCCGAACAGCCTCTACAAATATCACAAGCTATTTTGATTTTACACTGCCATGTATGCAGGCATTGTTGTAACTTTTTATATGTCACATTACTGTATGTCACAGTGAGTGTTTCATACATTTTTGCATTGCACAGCAATGCATACTCGTTACAGTGACATAAGCTGTCCACATAATCAGCTGCATAACTGGGCTCCTACATGAATATGAACATGTGCATATCACTGTCTTTAAGATGACAAACAAACATAGAGATGACAATCTTCTCCCCACAGGAAAATTACGTCTTAATAGATGCTCTGCTACAATGGGTCTATATTAGATCACCGAATGCTTAGGTAAGCGAACGGTGATTAATCGACCCCATGTAAGCGAAAGCTTACAAAACTGAACTGTCAGAACAGCAATATTTTCCAAGTGAAAAAAATCGCTGTTCCAACAAAAAAAAAAAAAAAAAAAAAAGAAAGCACATTAAAATATGACATGACGTAGGGGGCTTCACCACCCCACACACCCAACATGGGGGCTGTGCCCCCACCACCCCTACTTGAATATACCAACTCCGAGACTGCACTACAGTGCCGAAAACAGCAATGTACCAAAGCAGCCAAGCAAATTCTTTGCCAGGGAAAGAATTCACTTACATGCTGCTTCAATATTTTGCAGTTTTGGTTTTGTCAGTTCGACCAAGATGCATTCCAAAACATGCGTCTTCGATCTGCTGATAGGAACCTGCAACAACATGGATGGAGACTCCTTAGATGTGCAGTGAATAAAATATGGAGGAATGAAGTGTGGCCTGACCTTACCAACATGATTAATGTAGTTGGAGGTCACAATAGAGCCATTAGGCCTGTCAGTGACACTGCTTTGAGATGATGCTCCGTGCAGCCAACAGTTAACTATGATGGTATAAGAGATCAAAGGATGCCACTGGTGGTGGCTCACCATTAACCTCCACTCAATGAGATCACAATATTTCTTGCCTCCCTGCATATGGCAAGAGGGGAGTGACACAAACTTGGGGGTGGGATAGAAGCAGGAGTTCCAGGCTGAACATTTATGTCTTACTTTGCATGACATGGGTGACTTTAAAGTAATTCATTGCATATTGCTGCTGTATGCATACTCATGTGTTGTCATTTTGGATTTACAACAGCAGAATTGAATTGTGTACACAGATCTACACAGGGTGATCACAATGAATGTAAGTGTAATGACATGTAGCCATACAAGTGCAGTACAGACAGAATAGCACAACCAACATGTGTAATTCATTCTGAGTTAATATTCAGAAGTCCATCTTCTTCTAGATAACACCAAAGAATATCAGGTGAGTGTCTCCATACAGTGTCACTGTGACCACTACCTATTATTGCTTCAGTCTCATGTCATGGCACTGCTGTTTACTGTCATATTTCCATAACATTGTACATTACAGGTACATATGGTGGGGACCCAAGATTTGCAGGTACAAGTACAGTCAGACCAGGTATGCTATCACAACGAGTTTATAGGTTGTAGCAATGTGCTGCAGACATGTGATGCATGAAAATAATATCAATGTTTTCTACACAGGGGCATCTGGCCAGCAGGTGCAACATCTGATATGTGAGTATCCGTGGCCCCTGCTACTGTGGCATATATGTCATGATCTCAGTAATCTGCTGCCTGCAGACATGACTGTATTGCATTTCTTTTTATTTTACCACTGCAGGATCTGCAATACAACTCACAAACTCACAACAGTGGGAGTCTGTCAGTGTTATGCTATTACATATCTTTCATACATGTCATTACTGATACCCCTGTTATTGTCCTCCATAATACTGTGCCCTCCCCATTCCTAGGCCAGACTGCATCATCATCAAGTGCACAAACAAGTGGTATGTCAATGTAATACCTACTGCATGTATTAGCATTGTTCAAATGGTTTATGATGGCAATGATGTGATTAATAATGCTGAATTTGTTTCCCTACAATAGGTGAAGTTCATCCTTCTTTTACTGCATTGTCTTCCCACATGGACATGTCAAGTATGTGTTATGTTTATATTCATCCCATATGCCATGTATGTTAGAAGTAACCTAATTGTCGACTCCCTGTTATGTAGATTCCATGACCAATGCACAGACAGAACCTAATGGCAAGTCACCATCTGTTGCATTGCAGTGAGATACGTGTCATATGTCTTATCCAGCATGTGATGTAAGCATGTTCTCCTTATCTATGTCGTCTTTTCCTCTTTTAGAACATCAACTATCTGTATCCTCCATTAGCTCATCCAGTGATCATGATGTGGGACCTTATGTGTCTCAGTATGGTGGCACTGTCCCTACCACACCTGACAGTGACATGGTAATACAGTCTAGTCAAGATGGTGACAGTTATGTGGATGTAGCTGTATCCTCAGATTTGGAAGGAAACTTGGCTAGAGATTCTGACAATGAGGAATATCAGATGTTGGACAGGATTAGGCCTGTGAGCAACAGACCCATGTTGAGACTGCTAATATTGACAGTTCCCACAACAAATTGATACTGGCCATCACAGTAGACATAGGCATGCAGTTGATGTGCATCCATAGGTGTCAGAGGGTGTCCACCTACTCTTACAGGCAAATGAACATTCCCAGCAATATCATGGATCTGACATCTGTGCACTTGCCTGTGCCACAGATAGTGTTGCACACCAGCTGTGTGAGCTGCACGAAGGACTTGAGCATAGGCACAGTGAAGTAATAGAATAACTGGCTGCTCAGACTGAAAGTATGTTATCTTTGGCACAACCAGTAGAATCCCTGGCCTCTACAGTACTATAGCTGTGCCATAGTACAAGAAGGGTTCTGTGTGCCCTGACTGTGCTTAGCCAGTTGCCACATGGGAGAAGCATGTCCCCTCTCAGCAGAACCAACCTTACCCATTGAGCATCAACGTCCATGCTCCAACATGCACATATATCTGCTGCTGGCCCATCAACTGTAGTCCCAGCATTCGTGACCCCAAATGTCTGAAGAGGACATCCCATAGGTATTGGAGAAGAAGCAGGAGTTTATAAGGGACAGAAGTCACAGGCCTAGGCAACATAGGGTGCAACCATAAGTGCAGGCCTGGACAACACTGCAGCATCTGACCCAAATAGTTGAGTCATGACAAGTGACATGTACATGAATGCACAGATTAAACATTGATGTTCAGGTATTGCCCCACCACAGCAACACAGATAGCATCTAATGGCAAGTACCCACTAGATATACACACTGAGCATCACACATAACACAAGCATAACATATTTCAATATGAGCTCATGCAAATGTGTCAAACACAGATCATCCACTCATGGTACAACTGACACAGGCAGGCATACACATTCAGTTTGTTGTATCACTGTATGGTAAACAAGGGGCACACATCAGTGTTGCACAAATATATCTATGCCATAAAATAACATGAAAAAAGAGAAATCATGCAGGACATAATGCCAACATTTTATTTTCAGAAAACACATATCACAGTACAGTGGTATTTCAATGATATGAGCCAGCTATGTGTAGTACACTGTTAGACACACTCTGACAGTATGTTGGGCATCCTCGCTGACATCTGACACCATGTTCTGCCCTGCTTCCATCACATACTGACACATATTGCCCACAACAGATATGGATGGGGGTACAACACCATGTTGAGATGAAGAAGCATGACTGCAAGTCAAAGGCCTTGTGACTGATGGGGCCTCATCAGATGAGCTAGCAATTAAACTCTGTGCAGGTTGCACTACAGATAGTGATTCTTGATGGCCAATGTTGGTTCTGTGGACAGGTGGCCTGCATCTCACAGGTTGCAATCTGCTGCACATAATCATGGAATGCAGAATCCTGCTGGTAGTACGACACTGCTGCAGTACTGTAGAGGTCAGCATTTTCATCAATCATGTCACAGGTAGCAAAATCTCATTCTGAAAGCCAATGCAGCCATAATCTCACCATTTCTGTGCTTTTATCCTTCATGCATGACACGTAGCTGGTGTACCACATGATCTGTGGCATGGGCAAGTACATGGATTTCTGAATGATGCCAATGCTGTGATCATTCATTTGCCTGCAGCAGGAGGAAGACACCCTCTGACACCTGGCCATGTACAACATCCGCTCACCTACATCTACCACAATGCCCTCTTTTTGATTATTGTGTGGGACTGCCAGCAGCAGTGCTCTTAACTGTGGTGTGTTGGTCAATGGTCTCAACCTGCTCAACATCCACTGTGGCAGAATCCTATGAATGGCTAGACAAGTGGATCTCCACATCTGAGGCTAAATCTGCTGCAACATCACTGTCAACCTCATGCATGGATTCTCCAAACATCTCAAGGTCCTCTGGGCTGGGGCCAAATTACTATGGTGAGACATATTGTGACCAACATTATGATTGCTGGATGGGCTGCTGGATGATACAGATAGTTGATATACTACAAGATACAAGACACAAGATCAGGACATGATATATATCACAAACATATGGCATATATATCTCACTGCAACATTACAAATACTAATGACTTCACTAGCAGTCTACTGTATTTATGATTCATGGAATGTACATAAAATAAGTATATAATCATTTTACATGGCCAACATACATGACATATGTGATGCATAAAAAACAAATCTGGCAAACAATTATGGGAAGATGGTGTTTCACTAGGATGAACTTCAATTATTGTTGACAGCATTACTGAAAAGATCATTTACTCCATTAACCAGGTGAACACAGTTAAAACATAGAGAATGCGTGGTATACACATACCACCTGTATGTGCACTTGAGGATGTTGATGCAGACTGACCTAGGAATGGTATGAAAGACACTATATTAACTCATTACAGCTGAGTGACACCTCCAGGTGCTTTGGCAGTTACATCCTACCGGCACTTCTAGATGTCAAGTATTGCTTTTTCATATTTGCATTAATAATTCCAAAACCATGGTTCATACAATGTACTGAAAAAGTTAATCTTAACGTTTACAGAGTGGGAAACACAACTGTATTGATATTTGACCTTTGTGTAGTGCAGGTAAAGACACATTAATTGTTGTTCATATAATATTTATATTGTCATAAATATCATGGTTTTCTAAATATCTTGACAACAAGTAGCACAAACAGAACTTCACTATGATTAATGTGTGGAACCAGATTACAATGAAGCATTGGTGGAGGATGGAGATCTAATATACTGGAGTGTAGGTTTGTCATTGATGACCTGCAATGGAGGAATTCAGAGGTGCTTCAAAGTAGTGTCGCCGAGGTGTGGAGGCAGCCCGTAGATCCATACAGTAAGTACCAATATTCTATATACACCTGAGCATTGCTACAAATTTCCAGATATATCTCTGTACCACATATATTATATAGATGTTTTCATAACCATGCATTAGCTCCTGTGATAATTATCTTGTGGGGATAATTAAGTGGACTTCATAAATAATGTTGTCTTAACTATGGGTTTGATACCTATGTTGCTATTTTATGTAATCGCATGTATAATAGTATGTCCTTTGTAGATGTACATATGTTTTACAATATCTAAGTACATAATTTCACATATCCTCTGTTCTTGTGCATCCCAGATGCCTATAGCACCTAGGCCGTGGATGATTGTGCATTTTGTAGTTTTCCATTATAGTCACACTGTATCGCCTACTGGACCATTACAAAGTGGAATACAAACATGTATATAACTTCTTTGCATCATTCCTCCTAAACAATTATACAGACATGTTTATTTAGTTTAAAAAGTCATGCCCGACTCATTACTTACACATATGTTTTTAGTTATGTGTTTATAGCTGTTATTTCTTTACTATGAAAGGTCCAAAAATTGTATGCATTTTCTATATTCATCCATTTACCCCAAAATTTCTAAAAAGTGTGGCCTGTAAAGCAAGTGACTAGGATGTCTAAATGTTGGTGTGTTGCGGGTTCTGAACCACATGGGGGAAGCACATTCTGCACCTGTTACCTTGGTTACTTCACCCATAGCATTTTTGGAAGAACCATATTCCAATACGCTATCTTATCATCAATTATGCTGTGCATGATAATGACTCATTGATATAGTCTTTGAATTTTTATGAATATAGCTATAATCTGTAACACTCTGATAACATTAGCTGTTGAACAACAGTGTTTTTTGAGCAGAACCATTTTGTTTAAGAGTAGCATGTGTCGACTCCAAGATTATCCTGTTAAAAAAAACAGGGCAGCTTGTCTACATTTTGGTGTGCTGTGTGTTCATATCTGGAAACATGATACATATATGTGAAACTGTTATCAGCTTTAATATACCCATAGCATTTATTTATAGAAACATATTACAAGTATTAAGAATAACTTGCATTTTAAACATAGTTGCAAATAACTTGGTTATTCACCAAATTCCTACTAATATGTCCATAATCCATAACATTCCATTACCATCAGCTATTTAGCTGTGGGGGCGGTACATCACAAATTTTTGGTTAAAATTGTATACTTTGTAAAAATGCTATGAAGGTCTGTTTGCTGCCTGTTTCAGAAGTTTATCATATGGCTTGCCTATTGTCCACAATATTGTCAGATCACTTTCTCCTCATTTTATCTCTGACACACTATGGTTGCTCATATAAATCATTGAATGCAGACAGTACAATATTTTGATTTGAGCATTCATACATTTTTGCAGAGCTAATGACATGAGTGTGTGTGTGTGCTTAAGCATGTAGAATTGTTTACTAAATAATACTGTTGTTCTTTTTAGGGCCATAGGTAACTCTGCCCATAATGGACTTGTCTCAGTCCCTGTGTAAGTTGTCATCATAATCATATATATTGTGCTGTGCTATGATATTCATGGGACTGTTCTGCATGCTAGACATGTGTTTTTTTTTCTGTTGTGTTTTGCAATTAATCTTCACAAATCTTAATACCTGTGGATCGTCTCCAATCCAAAGATGACGAGATGCACATGCTAAGCCACTGACAGATTCTTCTGAGGATAACAGTGATGATGCCAAGGCACTTGGACCCACTCCTGCCTGAGACATCCTGCCTACACCCAGGAGGAGATGTTGACATGACCAGGATAGAGACAGTTTTCAGGAAGAGATCTGAGAGGTCATGACTGATGTGTTCTGAACACAGATGAGGGACATGATGGGGATCTTCTTTGAGGATATGGCTCTGGCTATGTGGGATTTATTCAGGGTGATAGCTCTTGAGATCATATGGAAGTCTGATCCCCATCAGCATGGTATCTCCACTTGGTAAATATTGTCTGTGTGCTCCACTTGTGTTATGCTGCCAACACCATGATTGCCATTTCATTTACTGGACTGTATATGTACTCCTGTACACGTATACCTTGTATGTGACATGTTTATGTGTTATTATCGTGTAACACTGACTTCCATTTCAGTGTGTGTTCATGACACACATTAACACAGAATACTTTCCACACAAGTGCAACTATCCATGCATTGTGGCAGTTAACCTTCATATATTGTTGTAAAAGGTAATCTGTAAACATGTGTGTTACTGGGGTGACTGACAGACTGTATATGTTGTCCATACTCCATCAATAACAGTGTGAAATGACTTGGATTTATGTTTTGCCATATCAGGTATGTGCAACATGCAGACATGTCATTCCACATGTTTTTAGATGACAGTTGTCATGATGTCCCACTGTCATGATGGTGTTATGCCACAGTGTGGCAATACTAATACCATGTGAAATCGTATATTGGTATATCCTATGTGCAGTCCTTCTTCGCTAATTGCATCAAACAGTAATGTAATGTTAATGTCTACACAATGTTACAAATTAAGACATTCTTTCACAGTACATTACACCATTTTGTGTATGAAGCACTTCTACATACATGATAAACAACTGAAGAACTGAACCACAAAAAATATATAGAAGTATAACAAACCAAATATATAAAACTGGAATCACACTTTATTTAAAAAAATGAGTTAAGCACTGTTGTCCCAAAATCTTGTAGGGACATCTTCAGAACTAACAAATTTCAAAAACACGGTTGAGGGCGGAGCCTAGATGGCCAACTGAGAGCAGTGACTTTTGAGAGCTCCATAAACTAGTATAATAATATAGGAAAATTGTATTATTTTCAAGTTTAAAACATCAGAAATCTATAGATAAACTACTAAACACATAAATATCAATTTTGGTGGAGATGTACAAACATTTTCCTGTCAAGAAACTTGAAGATATATTGAGTCACTGAATAAGAACAACTCAAGGAATTCTCACCCAGATGCTGTTTTGAAAAAAGAACTGCAATTGATGACATCTACCTTACAGGAACTATCTTTGAAGATAGATGGCTTTAAAAATGACTTAGAAAACCTCAAATTAAATTCTCAAAAGCAGAGTGATACTCTTAAAGAGCTATTACAGCAACACCATACAAAAATAACAAATATACAGACTTCGCTAAATGACACTGAAGGGAGACTCAAAGAGGAAGAATCCCAAAAAGAATTTCTGCTTAAACAGAATACATGGCTGCTTAACAAAACAGATGACTTAGAAAACAGGGAAAGGAGAAACAACATAAGGATATTTGGTCTGCCTGAAAACCCTGAAGGTGAAGACATTCCCCTGGATTTACTAATATTCCGTGCAGGGCTAGCTTAGTCCTACATGGAAGCGACAGGTTAGGAGAAGGATAGCAGCACACCATGCATATTAATGAGGCACACTGCCTGAGCTCCTAATCTTACATGGAGCATGTAAGAGTGCAGGGGGCATGTCTGAGAGCAGAGCTCTCAGAATATGCACATCCCTGCAAGGCAGAACAGCAGAAAGGGGTAAGAAATGAGCGAGACCACTCATAGGTGTCTGCATATCCCCTCCAACAGTCCCCCTTGTGTACAACAGCAACAGCATATATAAATAAAATGAAGAAACCCTTTTATTTTGTTTTTAATCAGATTAAAGCTAACCGTAGGTGCATGGGTGTGCCCATCGCTTAGTTATGGTTAATACAGCTTAAATAGCTGAAGAGGATAACAAGGAAGATATATGCAGCATAGCAATAGTGTAGTGGGTAGAGCAGGTATTCCTGGTTCAAGTCCCACTGCAGCAGAATCCATTTTCCATGGTAAAGCACATTATGAGTAATATTCATGCTGCATAACCCACTAAATAACATATTTTTATGAACTGGAGTACTGCAGTAAATGCACATGTGATGTGTCAGTGTCATAATGAATAAGGCATTAGTAAGCCGGTTTAAGCACAAATAAGCAGCAGTAAGCATATTTAAGCACTAGTAAGCAGGCTTAAACCAGTTTCTGCAGTAGTAAGCAATGCCTACACTGGTTAAGCAATTCTAAAGCTAACACTGTGTAAGCAGATGTAACGGCAGGTTAGCACTGCTTACCATCATGCAAACCTGACTACAACTGCACAAAAGTGCCTTAATCACTCTGTATCCAATGACTCTTGTTCTGCCCATCAACAAAATAAACAGCCATGCAGGTCTTGAACCCAAGACTCTATATACCATAGTCCCAGTAATTAACCACCAAGCCATCACAGAAGTACAGACGAATGAGGTAGCAGCAAACAAGTCCTCACCATAGTATAACCTAACTGAACCTGCAAAAGGAATCAGTATACAGTCATATGTTCCATAACCCACTACAAAACATAAATATGTGCACTGGAGTACAGCAGTAAGGCCAGAAGTGAAGTGTAATTGTAATAGAGTGTTAAAGTCCTCAATAAAACACAAGGACCCTACAGAGCATACATACACATTAATCGTGGATACCAGGCAGATATATAAGATGCAATGAATAAGAAATCAATGCCAAAAAGGAAATATAATGCAAAGTCTAATGTAAGCAATGTTAAGCATTGCACAGGCCAGCTTAGGAGGTGTAAGCAATGAGTAGACCAGCCAACTCATTCTGCCCAATGGTATACCCCTTTAAACAATACCAACCTTAGGTAAGCAGGTTTGCCCATAGCTTAGCCTTTTCAAAACTGGCCAATCATGGAAAAGTGAAGGAAATCGGCCCTACTTAAACCCAAGAGATGGGAGTACATCTCATAACTGGTTGTAGCTTCCCCTTGCAGGCACTATGGCAGTAAGGGGAGAAGGTATGTGCTTCTGGGTGCAGTGCTGGTGCATCCAGGAGTCCAAGGTCATGGCAGGGCTCCTAGTTAAAGAACATGCTCCGAGATTGCTGCAGGGCCAGTACCAGGGCTCCCAATATAAGGCGGAGGCCTGGGACCCTCTCATGTGTGACCTCACTAGTGCCACTGGCATACCCCGAACTGGTGAGCAGGTCAGGCACCACTATGCCGACCTGAAGTGGCATAACGGGCACCTCTTGGAGGAGCAGCTCCAAGAGGCTAGAGCAGCAAGGGATGTACCAGTCATGTGTAAGTATCACCCCAGTATGTGTGTAATAATTCCCAGCTCAGGTATATCATGGATAGGTATGGCTAAATATTCATCTTATGTCCCCCACAGCTGCAACGGAGTGGGCCGTGAACCAGGAGGCCCACATCAGTCGCCTGGCGAGGTTGTGACATGAGTCAGGTCAGTAATACTCATGCATTTATTGTCATAGGCAATAAAAATAAAAGTAGTAGTAAATTAATTGCTTGTATAAAACCAGTAGTGTTCAAGGCAAGTACTGTATACACTAGAGAATATGACAGGAAGAGTCTCATATTGTTTGTAAGTCAATAAAAGTGTAATAGCCTGAAAAAACAGGTCTAACTGCTGGACTGCATGTTTATATCCTGGTATCAGACGGTAATGTAAATATGCAATCATGTAATAGTACTGTAGTATTCAGCACTGTTGCCCAGACCGTATACCATAAATTGAATGTGTAGGAATGCCTGAATATAACAGGTGCAATCTCCAGAGGCCATTTAGTACAACTGAGAGACACATAGACAGTAAACAGGGAAAATGCAGACAACAAATACCGAATAGCACATGCAACTGAGATGTGAACTGTTGTTTTTTAGCACACACAGCCACAGTTTGAATCCTGACAGTAGTAGTAGTCTGCATACAGAATCATACCCCACAACTGTACAGATATGTCCAGAATCTATTAAAGTGGCCCATATCTGTTGCCTATTAACCTGTCCCCCTGGAAAATCAGTGGGATCATCCCAGACATATAGGCAGCAAACAGGAAATACAACTGATTGACACACAGCTATGAAAACAAAGCTGGCACACTAGCAATTGCCCGATACCTTATGTGACTAAGAAGCCACATATGTCCCATTTACATCCCAACTTGTCAAACTGTGGTCAGAGTGTGTACAGTAACAGAGTGAGATGTATGTGCATAATAGTAATGTGGAATCTGGTACTGTCTGTGGGAACATTCAGGTAGTGCTAATAAAAAATCCTTCCACAGGTCTGTCAGATACCAACACTGTACCCAGAAATACAAGGATGATATGCAGTTGTTCTGAATAATGAGGTATTATACATCACTGTCACTCACAATGTCCTACAGCATATAACTGTCTAGGAAATCTGTATATGAGTGTTGTAATACAAGGTCAGAATGCAAAAGCACAGGGGATTAATTAGACAGAAAGCAGATTGGAGATATACAGCAATATCTATATAGCAGACACAACTGTGATGGGCAGTGTTTAGGTTGTAGCAGACACAGCCATGGTCTGAATCCTGGGAGTGGAATTAGGCTGCATACAGATTCATACCCCACAACTGTACAGATGAAGCCAGAATTTCTAGTATATGTACCCATATCTGCTGCCTGTCCCCCTGGTAAGTCTGTGGGATGATCCCAGATGTTTAGCCAGCAAACAGTGAATACAAGTGATTGTCAAACATGATGAGAACACACCTGCCACTGTAGCAACTCCTGAAACTGTTAGGAGAGTAATAAGCCAAGTATGTCCTATCTGCACCCCCATGTTGTCAAGCTGTGACCAGAGTGTGTACAGTAACAGAGTGAGATGTATGTGCATAATACTAATGTGTAATCCGGAACTTTGTGTGGCAACAGTCAGGTAGTGCTAACAAACAAACATTGCTCCCACAGGTACGTTGGATATGAACACTGTGCTGAGAAATAAAGACCATTATAACCTGTACTGGTACTGTTCACTCTGGTATTGTAGGGAATTGTGAGTGTTGCAGTTTCTCTGAATAATAAAGTATCAATGGTCACTGTCACCCACACTGTGCTACATAATATAACTTTGTAGGAAAGCATGTATATGTGTGTGTCAGGTCACTAAAGGTGGAAGAGGGCAATATTCTAGATATGTCCCAGCACACCAGCATGTGGTCAACACATGGCCAGAGTCTGTGCAGAAAGAGTTAGCTATGTGCAAAACAGCAACCCGGAATCTGGGAGTATGAGTCGAAACAGTTAGTTAGTGTTAACAAACATTCCCTCCACAGGTATACCAGGTAAGAGGTGTATACTGCAGGTAAAACTGGTTCATGTGTAATGATGATGACAGCCATATCACTGTCAATATGTCCAAACTAAGGCTATAGGGTAGTGTAGTAAGACTTGTAAGGTACAGATAACAGCACTGACTAGTAAAGTAATGTGGACTACAGAAATATACTAGTTGTTAATTGACATCTTTCTCCCCCCACCATATCTCCAGCAATAATCAACATACCCACCCCAAATGGTATGTATTGACTGTGATAATGTCCAATTGTTTGATAAATATATTAATGGTTCCCATGCATGTGTTATATTGAATTATTCCAACATTGGAGGCATGGTGCCATCAATGTACCTGCATGCTATTCTTATTACCACTGTGGTCCCATATATGCATGTGCTCTGTTTGCTATGCAACTGTTCCATATCTGGTGTCTGGGTTAATGGAATATCTATGCATGCTGTTATACCTAACCCTGGAATGTGTTGACTATTACTAACCCATATATGATGATGAAATCTAAACACTAAAGCATGCTTGAGAAGGCCAGGAATATCTATGCATGCTGTTATACCTAAGCCTGGAATGTGTTGACTATTACTAACTCATTTATGAAGATGAAATCTAAACACTATAGCATGCTTGAGAAGGCCAGTCTCAGCGGACTCACCTGTCCCACCTCAGCTGGCCAAGGCACCAGGCACCAGCATGTCAGGGGCCCAACCCTAGACCTCCCTGTCGGTTAGTCCTGCACCACCTTTGTGTGAAACCACCTCAAAAGATGGGGCTTTCCCCCTGGGAGTGGGCACAGACAGGCACCTGTCACCCGGCACCAGGTCGGGGTCGTGGTGTGTAGAGACATCAACCAGCAGGTTGGTGATCTTCTATGCCAGCTCGAGGGCTGCATATTGCAATTAAAGAGTCAGCATAGCTCTGCGACTCAGCCCCCAGCGCAGCCACCTTTGGGGCTGTGAAGATGCAGTGGTGACTGCCCATGGGTGGGAAGTTCAGTCCAACTGTTACCACTAGAGGGCTTCCGATATCCCAAAACCCCTCCCCATCAAGGTGTTTACCCCCACATGTGTCATATACCTCCCCTGTATGCATCTTGTTTATCTTGTCTGTTAACCTACCCAATCTACCTCCCCAAATATACCTACTACCCCTCCCCAACATCCCACTCTCACCTGATTAAAAAAAGGGCAATCTGTTCCCACAAAAAATCTCAGCCCATACATAGCTCTCCATTTTGCACACGTGTCCAATGGACACATGTAATCCAGTCTAATTGGCATCACAACTTATTATTATTATTGTCCTCACCCCTTTCCCAGGGGTTTGAGTGTCCAAATCTACCTCCAAATTCAGTGTATATGTACAGCTGTTGCTGTAGAAGAAATAGGCAGCTATGGACCTTCCCAACACCCTTCCTGCAAATCCTTGTCTACTTTCCCCTACTGTCTTTCCCTCTTTGTACCCCTTGTTTATCACTTTTCTATCAACCCCTTTTTCTTTTCTTTTAAAGAAATTAGCGTGGGGGTAAGTGGGATTAAGCAGTTTTAAGCAGCAGTAAGAGGGTTTAAGCCTTTCTGCATGGGGGTAAGTAATGCCTACACTGGTTAAGCAATTTATAAGCTAATTGAGTATTAGAAATTGTAACCAGAAGTTAGCAGTGCTTACCTCTGCGCAAACCTGTGCAAACCCGCTTGCGACTGCTTTAAAGTGCCTTAAACATTCTGCATTCAATAGCCCATGATCTGCCCAGCAACAAAATAAACAGCCTCTTCAAGGTTCGAACCTAGGATCCTGCACACCATAGACAAAGTGATTTACCACTAAGCCATGCCAGCTATATATAATTCTGATGTTTTCAAAAACATATCATCCAGTCCAGTCATTAAAAAGTACAAAGAATGTATTCCAACATTTAGATGTATGCACCACTAATGGGGTTGAGAGGCCCCAAACAATATATGTCTGGTACGAATAGGTATACCCCCCACAGCCAAACACGTCCACCATGCAATACACTACCAAGTGTTGCAGATCCTATAACCAGGTATTGGCATGACATGTGCACAAGATGTTAATAGTACTGCATCCCACCAGTATGATGTCAGACTGGTATTGGTAACATATCATTCAGTACAGTCAGGGTCCCATAGGAAATGTAAAATGTGGAAACTATCAACATCCCCAATATAAACATACACAGACATATACATGCAGATACAGATATAGATATACATATATATATAGATGGATATACATGTGACTTACCAGACACATGCAGAGATACATATGTAGAAGGTGCACACAATATGGAATAGCCACTATGCCTACAGTTAACACCTTAACAACTGGACACTTTATCAGCCACCCATACAAATGACAATTGTTGCCTGCAACACATACCCACAGAGAGGTCATAGGATATATATATATATATATATATATATATATATATATATATATATATATATATATATATATATATATATATATATATATACACACACACACACACACACACACACATACATACATAGAGTGCTACACATATATGGCCATGTGTACATCTCTTTGTATGTACACACACACACACACACACACACACACACATATATATATATACATATATATATATATATATATATATATATATATATATAGATGTGTGTAGATATAGATATACGTATATGTATATATAGATATATGTGTATATAGCTATATATGTATGCACATCCTATGTGTACAGATATGCCTAGTTATGTGGGTCTATATGTAGATATCTATAACTATATGTGCATACATATCTATTCTGATATACCTACTACTGTCAATATATATGTAAATATTCATGTGTATATGTATCTCTATCTGTATATGTGTAGACATATATTGCTCTGTATATGTATATATGTGGGTGTGTATATGTATATCTAAGTACATATACATACCCATCTATATAGGTTCATAGGTTCATACTAGGCTATCTGCCCTAGGGCATTTATAAGCCTAGCCAGAGTTGTGTGGCTTTCACCACCCCTTAGGTTGAAGAATACTATACCCATTAGTTTGCCGTGCCTCTGTCCAGCAGTGATACAGAGATGATCCCCGGGGTAAACCTACGATCTCCCATCCACTGGTCAAGATTCCTCTTGAACAGAGCCAGCGAGGTGCTCTGTCTCACATGGACCGGGATTCTGTTCCACAGCATAGGGAGTCTCTGGGTGATGAATCTGTCCCTCCAGCACGTCCTATTTATATCCGTGTTGAGGTTTAAGTCTCTTGCTCTTGTGGCTCTGGTGGATTTGTTTTTTTTGAGGTGGAGCATGTCCATTAATTCCGGGTTGGACATGGCCTTGTATGTCAGGCACAGGTCACCTCTGAGCAGATGGTATGCGACTGAATAGAGCTGGAGTTTCTTCAGTCGGGCAGCATATGGCATATTTTTGAGCCCCTTTATCCTTTTGGTGAGGAACTTTTGGGGTATTTCCAATTGCTGCAGGTGTCGGGTAAGATACATTCCGAATGGAGCATTGTACTCAATCATTGGTCTGATAAGTGAAGAGTACAGGGGAACAATGACTTCCCTTGATCTGGATGTGAATCCCTTCATAATCAGGTGGGCAATGTAGAAGGTCCTTCTAACCACTTTGGCAATGTGAGTGTCAAAAGAAAGGTTACTGTCATCTTGGGTCCCCAGGTCCCTGATAACCTCTTCTGTACTTAATGGATTGCCACCTATGTGGTAACTTGGGGTTACCTTGTTTTTACCAAAGGGTATGACTATACATTTTTGGCGTTTAGCTTAAGGCCATGGCTCTGGCACCAGTTATCCATTTCTATGAGACCTCTCTGAAGGATATCTGTGTCTGATGGATTTTCAACTATGGCGCCCAGTTTGCAGTCATCTGCAAACTTTGTCAGCCACAATCCTCCTATGTTTGCCTGCACTTCTGAAAAGTAGATGCCGAACAAGAGGGGGCCCAGGACTGAGCCCTGTGGGACACCGCTTGTGACCGGCTTGGAGTCTGACATGGCACCAGCAACTCTAACCCTGTGGGTTCTGTCCTTGAGCCAGTTTGCAACCCAACTTGTGACATATGGGTATACATTTAAGCTGGTGAGCTTTTCTATGATACCCGAGTGGGGTATTGTGTCGAAAGCTTTTGCAAGGTCAAGGTAGGCTGTGTGAACTGCCTTACCCTCATCAATGGCCTTGGTGACTGTTTCAAAAAAGTCGACCAAGTTCAAGAGGCATGATCTGCCCTTGACAAAGCCGAATTGGGTAGGATCCAATGTCTGTAGGTCCCCTATGTCTTTATTTATGAGTTCCATTATGATCCTCTACATAGCTTTGCAGACCAGGCTTGTTAAGCTTATGGGGCGGTAATTACCAGGGTCCGTAGAAGCGCCGCCTTTGTGGAGTGAGACCACAGTTGCCGTACACCACTCTTTGGGTACGTATCCTGTGGTAAGGCTAAGATTAAACAGCAGCCTTATGTGTGGGTTTAGTTCCTCATTGAGTTCGTATAGCACACAGCCGGGGACACCATCCGGTCCCATTGATGCTGTGTTTTTAGCTTTAGAGAGAGCAGCTCTCACCTGGGCATTTGAGATGATTGGGAGGCTACACTCTGCTGGGATAGATATTTCTCCTTCTGGGGGGGAGGGAGGGGAGAAATTTGCACTGAACCTGTCTGCCAGTATGTTTGCAATGTCTGTGGGTTCAGTGATTTTTGTATCATTTTGGACTAATTCTGAGCATATCTGGGAGTTTCCACCCAGATTTCTTACATAGCTAAAGAAGGCCTTATGATTGTCTTTTGAGTCCTTGGCGATTTTTCTCTCAAAGTTGGCCTTGGATGATTTTATGAGTGATCGTAGTTTTTTACTAGTATTGATCAGAGATGTCTTCCCTTTTAGGGATTTTGCTCTATCTTGTAGTAGCTTTCTCCTCTTGTTGTAAAGTTTGTTTATGGCTGGGGTCCACCAGATTGGGTTTAAAGGGTCTTGATTTTATTTGGGATTGCTTGATCCATGCAATCCTGGAGGTGCTCGTAGAAAGCATTTGTAAGGGATTCAGCAGCATGGGTTATGGTTTCCAATGGCTCAGGGGCCTTGAAGGATACCACACCAGTCTTAAGAAGTGTGAAGTTGGCTTTTGAGAAGTTCTTCACTGTGGTCTTTTTTGTTGGGGGTGGGGGCGGGATGTGGATCTCCAGTGAGATTAGTTTATGGTCTGATCTCACCAATGAGGGATATCCTTCTGGTGTGGAGCATTTTGTCCCCATGTTTGTGATGATCAGGTCTAGCATATTTTCACCTCTTGTGGGAATGGTGACAAGTTGTTCCATAGCATTTAAGTTTATGAACTCCAGGAACCTTTGGGCTAGGGTATTGGGGCTTGAGTAATGTTCCCAGTCTATGTTTGGGTAGTTGAAGTCACCCAATATGATGGTGTTTGGAGAGACATTTATACTCTCCAGTGTCTTCAGGAAGGCTGTGAGGGGTTCCTGAGTTTGAGAGGGTGGCCTGTAACATGCTACAAACTGTAGAGCAGTTTTGCCTATGGTTAATTGCACCTGAATGGTCTCTGATGCTTCTTGAGTTGCCACCAGCCTGGAGGTGTGGGTATCCTTGATGAATATGGATACACCCCCTCCTTTTGTGGTACGGTCCAGGTTTTGGGGCCGGAACGCATGATATGAGGTAAAACCTGATAGTGCCAGGGTGATCTCAGGAGCCTTGAACCAGGTTTCAGTCACAGCACAGACATTGATGTTCTCCATACTGAGGAGGGCTTCGAGGGCGTGCATCTTGAGATTTAGACTTCTGGCATTGAGCAGCATTACCCTTAGTTTTTTCCATTATTGTTTTCTAGGGTGGGTTTAGAATTTGAGCCTTGTCTAAAAAAGGCACTATGGGGGTGGCAAGAGCCTTTGCCAATATCTGGAAACCCAGGGGTGACAGGTGCAAGCCGTCCCTTGTGAAGCAGCGTGGCTTGTCAAGCATGTCATTCCAGGCAGACAGACATTGGATCCCCTTAGAATGACACCAGAAATTAAGCCAATTATTAAAACTCATCATTTTGTCTCTGTATTGCGGCATCATTCTTGGTGAAGGTAGGATACTGCTCAGGGTCAGGGTCATACCAGCCTGGGCTATATAATCTGAGAGCTCCTCTATGTCTTTTTTCATGTAGTCCAGGGAGGTACGTCTCAGGTCATTCACACCGGCATGGACAATGACTGAGTCATACTTGTACTTGCTGTGGAGTGACCTGAGTGCTTGTGTTATGTGGCGGATTCTAGCGCCTGACAGGCAGCTTACTGTGACCCTCTCCTTGTTCAGTCTGGTGAGTGGGACGTCAGTGTGTCTGACTATGGAGTCACCTATGACAAGTGTGTCTGGCATTGTATTTGGCCTTAAGGGCTGTGACTGATTTGCACACTGACTTTGTGATCTATGTGTCGCTTGTGTTATGTCATGAGGTGGCAGTTGTTTGTGTGTCTGCTTTGGAGGCCTCTGCTGTTTTGGTAGATTTTTGATCAGTGCCTCCGAGTATGTCTTTGTGTGTTTATGTGTTTGATTTGTAGTTGTGATAGTTCTATGTGAGACTGGGTTTATGGTGTGTGTGGTTACCTTCTCCTCCTGTCTGGTTTTGCCAGTCCTGAGTTGAGAGAGCTCAGCCTCCAGTTTGGCTATATAGTTGCATCTCTCGCATGTATTTGTGTTTTGTGGGAGGAGGAGAGGGTTGTCTGTGTACATGAGGCAATTGTAACATTGCCTCAATATTCCCAGATTCACCAGCTGAGCAGGAGAGGACGCTAGCAACTGACCCTTTGACATGCTAGAAGAAATGAAAAAGTTTGCTGTGTAACTGAGTCAGAAAGGACCTATAGGGAAGTGGGTACTCAAGGGGGTTTTAAGCTAGTGAAGTACTTTATATAATATAGAAGTGCTTTACCTGACTAAAAAATGCTTTAGGAACAATTGCTGAGCTTTACAGATAGAGAATAGACTGTTTAGATTACAAGTAGAGCAGTTCTAAGGGAAAAAATGAAGAGCAGACTTTACGGAGCCAGAAATAGTTTAACCTTCTTTGGTGCTCTAGTGGCAACTCCGCGCTAAATGCAGAAAAGGTAATAAGTCAGTAGTACAGGCTAGCACACTTTAGTGGGCAGCCAAACAATTAAATTAAACAGCAAACAAACACTTTTCGACTTGAATTAGACTAATTACGACTAAAATGTACTTTTAAGTGCAGATAATAAAACATGCAGTAAATAACTATGAAAACAATTAAAGCTTGCTCTAGGTAAGCAGTAGAAGGTAAAACAAATATAAACAAACAGCAGGATACTTAATCAGGAAAGCAGTCGCTTTTTTTCAGTTCTCTGTAGCCAGGAAGAATCAACAAGACCACGTGGAGCTGTGTCTGAGCAATATGGCTTCAAAAAAATGCCAGAGGCAGATTTTAACCAGGGAACTTCAAAAGAGCTAGAAATTGTCCAAAATGACCAATTACTACAGCTTCTTGTGCTGAGGTCACTTCCCTCAAGGACAGGTAGGCTATTCAAGGCTCCCCACTCCCACTGGTGAGCTAAGAAACTTCCTTCTATCCAAGTAAGGCAATGGACAACACAGGAACTACAACACAGCCCAGGATACAGCAAGGCCTGTAAACTGGTCTAACTAGCTTAGGAGAGGCAGGAAAACAAGGAATATTTTTTTTTTTTTGTTTTTAAATAGAAACACACAGAAATGCAGAAAAGGCAATAAGTCAGTAGTACAGGCTAGCACACTTTAGTGGGCAGCCAAACAATTAAATTAAACAGCAAACAAACACTTTTCGATTTGAATCTTGACATATATATGACATATATATGTTGATATGTATATGTGTAAATATCTATATAGCTATCTGGATAATTATATATACGTATATTTTCACCATATGTCCTGAACATGGAGTGTAGCCCTACCTCAGCCCCTATAGTCCCAACTTTGTAGTGCAAGGGGCTGTCAGGTACTATAGCAGGTATATTAGTATAATATTGCTACTATAATAGGGATTGTCTTCACAGACATGGTGTGTGTGGGAGGTCACATCTGCTTCTCACATGTGTGCCACTGGCTACTGACAGACATCCTAAGGACATCATAGTACAGTACTGCTGCTAGCACGTAATGGTCCTGTGGACTACAGCAGAGATATTGGCCAATATATGTGGACATTCTGACACACTCTGGACAGCCCAGAGGTATACACAGAACACTTTAGTGCAAAACATGTGGACCAAGCCTGACAATGTGGATGTTAACAGCTACGTAGATGGATATAACACATAATGACTGGTATACATTTGCCACCATAGGTTACGCATTCACACACCCCTGTCTGTCCTGACACATAATAACCTCTGGTACAGAGGTGTCATGGTCATATACTACCCACTAGATATTGACATGCATCTGTACAGCATCCCACTGCTCTGTCTGACATGCATGACTTTTATGGGAGGCCTGGCAGCAGTACATCTTGCAATTATCTGGACATGACATCTCTCTGGGTAAGTACACTAAGCTGCTAGGCATGTAACAAAGCACTGTGCAGGCTACAGGCAGACTGGCTCAACACTGGCCTACATCTCCTATGGGGGAATGCTCATGTACCTGCATATATAACAGGCTCTACAGGCATGTCACAGCCCAGAGTAACATACACCTGTGTGAAAGAGCATAACCACAACCAATGTGAGCACAGCCACAGCCACATATGGTAAGCTAGCATAATATTGCAGTATATGGACTATTTGTTCAACATCATCCTCATATGTCCCACTCACACATTAACTCTACATATTCTGGGCAACTACACAGTGTGGTCTGATGCCTGTCTATGGTATGTCTATGGTATGGGACATGTGTGTGCATGGCCCTACAAACATGTAAGCCAATACCATAACATACAGTGGAGCAGCATATGACATCAGATAGGACGGGACCAAGAAAAATGACATCTACCACAGTCTGTACACAGGTCAAAGTACATATTAACAATACACACACTGTCAACATTCACCATAAGTACACAGACCTCAGTACTGTACACCCAACCACAGAATGTCCAGGCTATGTCATCAGATATAACCCCTACTGTACATAACATGTTTAGCAGTCTGATATCTCACTGGCTTGTTATCAGATATGATGTCACTAATTATGGTGTACAGCACATAACTCTTAATGCATGACATATGTACAAAGGCTGACAGAGCTGTGGCTGGAAGTACATGCACAGGGCCAGTATTGACATGTTGCTGTGATAACCTCATACATTTACTGTTGTAACAAGGTTTGTTGCAACATATGTCCTATGATATGAAGTCAGTAACTGTCAAATAAATTGTTAAAATCAGACTGTAAAAATCATTAGGTTTTTCAAAATGACAGTCAATAACACAGGAAGCTCAGATTCAAAACGTTTTACTAGTGTACACCAGGAGGCAAAAGACTATACAATGCAAGTATAGAATTTTGACTAACTACATTCAGGAAATATTATACATTTTATAGCATTTACAATCAGCTTTGCCCACCTTACTGACGTGGTCAGTCACAGGGCACTTACATCATTACAGTCTACAATATTCTATTCATAAGAAAGTGCTGAGGGTATATTTTTTAAAAGTTTTCCCATGAGAATAATACAGCCTTGCAAGGCACCTGGTCAGTTATAATGTCTCTCTGTAAATGTTGCTCTTTCAAGGTTCCGGTTCTGCTCGAATACAATACTCGGTTCATTTCTTAATATGCTCCTTTGTCTTTGCAGCTGTACTTTTATCTCTGATAAGATTCACAAGGCCACCCATCACAGGGAAAGGAAGAAAGATTTCAAAGCTAAGTACATTTATTTTCTCCTGACCCAGCAGCTAGTTAATAAAAGACATAAGTTTGTTGAGCTGGCTATTACCAGGGTCAGAGTTCAATCACACTGCAGCTCTAAGTTCCAAGCAATTACATGTAAGATCATTCTTACTGCCATATTGTAAAATAGAATAAAATGCATTACATACTATTTGCTTCTAAACTAGCACTTCATATATGTTTAGATATATATTTTTCTAACATTCTCCCTCCTTTTAATTCTTTTTATTCTATTCAAAAACATAAACAATATTATTTCGTTTCCTAGCCTTTTCCTTTAAGGACTTTTAACTAGGCAAGCCATTTAATCTATACTTTAGAAAAAGCATCATCTGAAATCAATCTTTCAATTTCAACACCTTGGTAAAAAGTTTCAGTAACAGATATATCAACAAAATCTTTGATTAATCTTTTCATGCAGGGAATTCCACAGTAAACACATGCTCCTATTAGGGGTATACCCACACAAATAGCAATTAAAATGTTCAATAGGATGGAACCCCACCCCCCAAACAGATTCTGGAAAAAGTCCGTCAGTGGGTTTGGGCCTGGTTTAGTCATTGCTGATACTTGCTGAATTACCTCTAGGTGATTATTTGTCTCGTGATTCTCAGGGATAAAAGCACAGCATTCTTCTTCGTGTACCACCTCTTGCCGCTAGGGTGAAGTAAAGAGCCATTCGATTTTGTAGCACAACAGTTCTCATTGCATTCAGTTCATCAGTCACCAATTCTAGGGTGGAAAAAGTTGCATTACTCATTACTTTGAGAAATCTTGACAGCTTCCTCAGCTCCCAGATCGATTTGACTGCTCCATAGGCTGGTAGTATTCCTGCCCTGGATATAACACTGTTGCCCAAGTCCATATGAGTCAATTTACTTTTGTCTTTTACTGAATTATGTTCTTTCCAACCAGCTTCGATCTTCCCAACTGGATTCACAGGTTTCTTAACTGGACCTTCAGATTTTCGAGCTGTTTCCCTTACATTTCGTATCTAACCCAAAGGTAATTCTGCAGTATGTCTTATTGCTGGAACCAGATAACCCAAAAAACAACTGCCGGACCAATTCTCAGGTAACCATTCATATGCCTTTTTCCCACAAATAAAATCATTACTTTGGTACTAATACGTGTTATCCCTGCATGAAACATTTTCCTATCTTTAATAGACAATTGTTTAGTCAAGACTGGATTGTCACGCATGCATTTAATGTAGTTTTCATTGAACTCAGATATGAATCATAGTTAGTATTACAAACAGTACCCCCACTTCTGACTTTAATGTAACATTTATAAGACATTGTTATATTACAATTGCTCCAGCCCACCTGGAGGGTATCACTTTTGTAGAAACATACAACTCCTTTTTGTGTGACAGGTAAAAATAAAGCTATTTTGTCCTGTGATCTCACAGTTCCTGTATCAAAAAGTAAATTTTCCCAAGTCTCATTTATCCCCAGAGGGACAGCGGACATTAACAGTCCTCCATATGCTGTTGGTATAGCTGTACAAACCCAGCAATTTGAAATGTTCATAGTCTCTGCATACACACATTTCATGGCCAGGTATGTGTTAAAGTTTGGATGCCAGTCTATAGACAGTTCATCACGTTTTGTCAATTTTATCTGTGTGGTTATATGCAGGAAAAACCACAACAAAAGAAAAGTCACCACAAACATAGTCAATAGGTGTATAATTAGCAAGATAGTTAAACAATTTCTTCGGGGTTGATTTGCACTTTTATGAAGTTTGCTTCTGGTCATCCTGCCTTTGTGGTGCATCAGTTACAAAATGTTTATCAAGCTGAAAGTTCATTACTGGTTTGCAGTGTGTCAGGTGAACCCAGGACGACCTCTCAGCAACTTTTACTGCAGTAGGCATTGCCAACAGTACCTGGTATGGACCTTCCCACTTTGGACTTGTCCAGTTTCTTTTTTTGATAACCTTCAACCAAACCCAGGACCCCGGGGTCAGCACTGCTTCCAGTTTCGTTTGTTCTTTATCTGAAAAAGAGTTCAACTGCAAAACAGTCTTATTTGTTAACAATTTCTTCATGTGACTAGCTAATGAGCTGTCAGCCTCCTGCTCTGCAGGCATGAGAGCTTTCCACTGAGGCACATAATATGCTCTCCCAAAAAACATTTTAGATGGAGTTAAACCCTTTACATTTATTTAATTCTAAGAAATCCATACAAATAGTGTGGAATGGGTATGGTGGTATAGGAAAACTTCCTTGCTTGTTTTTAAATGCTCCTTGTGCATGGTGCTTGTTACAAGTATGACAAGCTGCACAAAATTTTGTTGTATAATTTATGTATCCATATGTTTGGAATATTCTATTTACTAACTGTACCATCCCCCCTGTTGAGACATGGCTCTGCCCATGGCTCAACAAAGCTGCATATCTAAATAAATTAGACAGCAATATTGGCTTTCTTTCTTTGGAAATGTACAGTCCATTCTCAAAAATTGCACCTCGTTTTACCCATTTTTGTTTTTCTGCTTTTGTAGTAAGCATTTGCATTGTTTTTAACATGTCTAAATCTAAAATCTCAGAGGGTTGTAATTCCTCATTCAAAAATAAAGTTTCTGAGTCTGAGGCTGCTTGCTTTGCAGCTGCATCAGCTCGTGCATTACCTTTTGAAATTTTATCCTGTTGTTTTGTATGAGCTACACATTTACAAATAGCTACTTTGGTAGGTAACTGAATAGATTCTAATAGCTCCAAAATAAATTGCGCATGATTAATAGGTTTTTCACTGGATGTAATCATTCCTCTATTTTTTTTTCATTGTTGTGCAAATACATGTACTGTAGAAAAAGCATACTGACTATCAGTATATATGTTCACTTTTTTGCCTTTTGCTAAAGTACATGCTCTTGTCAAAGCTACCAGTTCTGCTGCTTGAGCAGACAAGTTGTGTGGCAAAGTTTGTGCTTTTAAAATTTCAGTGTCTGTAACTACTGCATACCCCACCAGATTCTTCCCTGTAGGACCCCTTCTGCATGAGCCATTCACGTAATATGTCACCTCAGCATCATCCAAGGGCATATTTGTAAGATCTTGTTTAGGTAAAGCTAACTGTTCAATTTCTTGCAGGCAGCTGTGTGGTGTGCCTTCTGCAGGGGTTGGAAGTAATATTGATGGATTCAATGTTGTACATTGTTCAATTGTCATATGAGGTTGACTCAGCAGTATGGTCATACATGAAAGATGTCTAGCAGGAGAAAGGTATGCAACTTTTTCTTGTAGCAGAATTATTGCAACTGCATGAGGCACTCTCAATGTGAGAGGGTGGAATAACACCACTGAGGCTAAAGCCTGTACTACCATTGCAGCTGCAACTACTGCTTGTACACAGTGAGGCAAAGATTGCACCCCTGGGTCTAACTGTGATGAATAGTAAGCTATGGGGCATTGCTTATCCCCATGTTGTTGCTTTAATACTGATGTCATGTACCCTTGCTTACAATTTACGGCCTGAAAGAACCGTTTGTGATAATTTGGAAGTCCTAAAACTAATGAAGAAGCTATTAACTGCTTTAACCTACAGAAAGCCATTTCTGCTTTTGTTGTCCATTTGTAAAATATCTTGTACTGCCATTGGTGTCTTATATATCAAATCAGTCAGTGGAGCAGATTCCAAAGCATAATTTGGTACCCAGCTCCAACAAAAATTAGTTGTACCTAAGAAAGACATTATTTCTTTCTTAGTTGTTGGTTTGGGTGCTTGCAAAATTGCTGTTTTTTTTTTTTTCCCTTTATCTAGTATTCTACTTTTATTGGATATCACATATCCCAGGTATCTAACCTGTTTTTTCCAAAGTTGTAACTTACTTTTGTTTACTATGTGTCCTTGTATTGCTAAAATTTTTAATAATGCTACTGTATCCACCCTGCACTGCTGCTGGGTGGGGGCTGCTAGCAAGATGTCATCTACATAAAGTAGAATTTGACTACCTCCCGGTGGGGTAATCCCTGCCAGGTTGCTAGCCATTTTTTGTGCAAATATTGTTGGGCTCTCACAATATCCCTGTGGTAGTCGAGTATATGTATACCTTTTACCCTGAAATGTAAATGCAAACCAATATTGACTATCAGGATGTATAGGTACTGAAAAGAAAGCATTGCTAATATCTACCACAGAGAAATACTTCTGTTGTGGGTGTAAACCATTCAACAAAGTATGTGGGTCTGGCACCGTAGGTGCTCTAGGTATTACTGCATTATTTACAGTTTGTAAATCTTGTACCATCCGCCATTCCCCGTTTGCTTTTTTAACAGGAAATAGGGGTGTATCACATGGTGAATCAGGAGATTCTACCAGTACTCCTTTTTTGAGTAATGCTGCTATTATAGGCTTAATTCCTACTTCTGCATCCTTTCTCAAAAGGTATTGTCTTTTCTGTGGTCTAAAAGCTGACTTTGGGGTAATTGTAACTGGTCCTGCTGTTTGAATAAGCCCTACATTTAACTTGCCTGTTGATCACAGAGTTGTTGGAATTTTACACAAGGCCTTTTCTTTTTTTTTTAATAAAAATGCTAATCAGCTGTCCTCACTAGATTGCAAGTGTACAGCTGTATGTGTCTGTGTCAACCAATTTAGTTTTTGTTTTTGTATCCCTTGTCCTGACAGTTCTAAATCAGTCTGTTTTCCCATCTTGTTACCTTTTTTTCTAAGTCTGCCCATTTAACACTTTTGTTTTTTGTCAAGCTGACATGTGGCAGTCTATTGGACTTATACAATTTTATGAATTCCTGAGGTAATGAACAGCTTACTAGACTGTTTCCCTCAGTATCCCAATATAAAGTTTGTAATATTAATTTGTTAGCAGGATTTTTGAACAATTCTTGCTCATATTCCTTATCAGGTCCCGGTGTGCTACAGTAGTATAGAGTACAATGTTACAAATGCTGCTGATCAGTGTCAAGGGAGGGTACCTTACTGATGGCTACGTTCATCAGTTCTTTGGTTACTGCCCCTGGACCAGTCATAACTAGGTCCTGGCTGTACCGATAATAGGCTTCACCCTCCGATCACACCACAAAAGCATTCATTTGTCTTTGTGCCTCCATACCCTGCATGGTAGGAACTACTGCTATGCCAAATATCTGCATAAGGTCTCTTCCCAGGAAGTTTACTGGACATTTTGCAGAAACTACAATTTTACTTTTCTGAGTCATACCTGAAACAGGGTCAGTTATTGCTATATTATGGGAGAGTGGTTCCCTGTATAGCTGTCCATTTGCTGCTTTTACTAATATATAATCAGGTGATTCAGAATGTTCTGGTAACTTGGAGGGGTGTATCAAAGTCCGTGACACTCCTGAGTCACACAGGAATTTGACTTTCCTTCCCTCCACCAGAAGTGTCACTTCTGGTTTTGTATCTGCTAGGTAGAGCTCCAGGCTCAACAATGCTAAATCTAAAATTTCATCTCCATTTTCATCCTCTACATCTGTTTGTACTTCCTCTATTCCCTCTACTACATTTACATTTTCTTTTTGTTTATTAACCTTTCCTGATGATTTTTGATTGTTATCACTATCATATAGTCAGTCCTCATCTCCTTTATCTTCTGTCATTGCTTTCTTATTTTGTTTACAGTCCCTAGCTAGATGCCCTTTTTACCTGACTGTAATACAAATACTTCAGCTCCGTCTTCAGCAGTGAAGACTTGTGCCTTTTTTTTTTCTTTTTACTATTAAAGTGTCTTTCAGCATGTCTAGCATACTCAAGTAAGGCTTGCAGCTTGCTTGTTCGGTGATTTATCATATGCTTTGTAATAAAGCTACTGATAGGGGCAATGCAACCTTTTTAAAAATGCATTTTTTAATTGTTGTTCAAAGCATTCTAATAATCTAGCATAATATTCATCTATTGTCTCATTTTCCTGTTGTATGCATTGATTAATGCAAGTCCAGTCTGCTCTAAGTTTCCATTTCTCAGAGATTCTGTCTGTTAGACCTTTCACTCTGTTGTCTAAAAATGTTTTTGAATTTCTAAGCTTCTGTTTTTCTACAATTTGCTTCCTCAATCCACCTGTGTGCTTGAGGTATGCCTAGTTGGTGCTGCTTTTTTGCCTGACCTCCTGCATCAGATTTAAGCTGTTTAAGGAGTTTAACTAGTGAAAATTTATCTAGTTTATCATCAAATTCATATATGTTAACACATTTTGTATAATACCTAACATATCAGCATGCTGTAATTGCATGTATTTTGTCTCTTTGGTTAGGGGCGGATCTTGCAAGGTTTTAGTGCACTGATTTCCCATGTCTTAAAAAAGACTGTTACGTAACCCTTTTCTTACCACGTGGTATCTTCTCCCCTTTTCTTACCACGTGGTATCTTCTTCCCTATGTTCAGTCCTGTCTAGAATGACTGTCTACTTTATTCTGTTTTCCTGATCTATGACCAAATATACAATACTGCAATTCGTTCCTGATCTGTTAAAACAAATCTTAGTAACATTATACTGTAACCTGGTCCCTGATCTAAAACAAAAGCAAAGAGGGAAATTCTTCCTACCTGAGCCTCCCGTCTATGACTGCACGTTTTCTTCTTGGGATCCAGTCTTCCGCTCCTCAGCCACAGATCAGAAAGTGGACAGCCTCTTTACACACAACAATTCAGTCGGAGGTCTTTTCACTCAAGAAGAACCATTTTGGCAACTTCTCCTGCGCAGATTTATTACCACCCATACACTCTGACCTGTAGCTTACCAAGGGAATTCCGGTCCGAAGGACCAAAATGTCAAATAAATTGTTAAAATCAGACTGTAAAAATCATTAGGTTTTTCAAAATGACAGTCAATAACACAGGAAGCTCAGATTCAAAACGTTTTACTAGTGTACACCAGGAGGCAGAAGACTATACAATGCAAGTATAGAATTTTGACTAACTACATTCAGGAAGTATTATACATTTTATAGCATTTACAATCAGCTTTGCCCACCTTACTGACGTGGTCAGTCACAGGGCACTTATCATTACAGTCTACAATATTCTATTCATAAGAAAGTGCTGAGGTTATACTTTTTAAAAGTTTTCCCATGAGAATAATACAGCCTTGCAAGGCACCTGGTCAGTTATAATGTCTCTCTGTAAATGTTGCTCTTTCAAGGTTCCGGTTCTGCTCAAATACAATACTCAGTTCATTTCTTAATATGCTCCTTTGTCTTAGCAGCTGTACTTTTATCTCTGATAAGATTCACAAGGCCAACCATCACAGGGAAAGGAAGAAAGATTTCAAAGCTAAGTACATTTATTTTCTCCTGACCCAGCAGCTAGTTAATAAAAGACATACGTTTGTTGAGCTGGCTATTGCCAGGGTCAAAGTTCAATCACACTGCAGCTCTAAGTTCCAAGCAATTACATGTAAGATCATTCTTACTGCCATATTGTAAAATAGAATAAAATGCATTACATACTATTTGCTTCTAAACTTGCACTTCATATATGTTTAGATATATATTTTTCTAACAGTAACTGTCACGGCTTTCACCATCTACAGACTGCAATCCTCACACTACCTTCTGCAGTTCACAGATAGTTGCTCTGTGGGTAACACATGAAACCAAAGGCACCACACACTGCCCAGTCTGCAGATGACCCTACAGATGGGGACTCCTTATAAACATAGCACTGACATGGCAGGTATTAAAACATGTAGGGCAGCCATTTCCACACACACTCTGTTAAACCAACATTACTCCAAATGCAGTATAGCAGCACTTACATTCTGTAGTCAGGTCAGGCACACCCCCCTCCTGTGTGTTGCCCTGTTTCCACAGTGTATGTTGTTAGAGGTAAATCCCCAATCCATCTGAGATGCTGTTTGCAAAACAACAGATCGAGTTCCTGCTCACAGTGAATGAAAAGACCCAACACCAACATGATGTTCCTAGATATTGGAGTGTGTTTCCATGCAATTGGCTATGGGAATGTTAGCACAGCTGTTCCACATGCAATTAGCTAGAGGAGGGCTGCAATTTGTGCAGAGACCATCAGCTGATCAGCAGCATCACTTAAAATACACATGCTGCTGCCTAAGCAAAGCAGGTGTATGTCTCCACATCTACCAGAGAGGAAGTGAGAGAGGCAGTCATAGGTAAAGACACGTCAGGGAGGGGTGGGAGAGTAAAACTTTTTTTTTTTCAATAATTATTTTTATTGTTTTTCAAAACCATAATACAATTCACACACTATTTACATTATGTACAAAATTGCTTCCAATGTTCAGTTCCATTTCTAATTTCCACATTATACATTAAGAATAGATGCCGTATTAATCAAGTAAAGGGAAATGTAAAAAAAATAAACATAAAAACATCTTCTATAGATAATTATAAACCAACTCAAACCAACAATCTATATTGTTTCTACATCTTCTATCTAGTCTAAGAATGTGTTTATACACTTGCAGAATGTCCTAAAAGAAAGTGGATAGGAACCTCTAAGCCAATATAATGTTAAAGATTTGTTCCCAGATTTTTATACTATTAATACTTTTCTTCTTATTACTAATTAATAATTTATGCGCTAAAATATGCTTGATCGCTAACAGCCTGAATTTTTGCCACGATGTCTGTGCTGGGTTTAACCAGTTTGTGGCTATATATAATTTCATTAGTAAACTGATATTCATAATTACACCCCGGGATTCATGAAGCTCGGTGCAGTGAATAGCCGGCGTAGTAGCGCCATATGCATAGTAATGAGTGCGCGCCGCAACCACAGACACGTGCGTAGGGTACGTGAGCGAGCCCAAGTAGGATGCGTCTGGAGGCGTGGTTAAGCCAGCAGGCGATGAGCAACCTAAAGTGCTGACTGCCATAGTCCGCCCAGAATAGAAATGGCACCAGCCATGGCCCGTGCAGAATGAAATGCACGCAGAGTATGCAACAAAGTACCCGTCCCAACTAAACGGAGAAGCAAATAAAACCCACGCAGCCCGAAGTGTACCTGTCCAAGGAACAAAGGATACGCATAATACCGTGTCCGTCCCGCAATGCACTGTGAGTGTGCATACCCAGAGAAGGTGTACCGCAGCATGCCAGCGCGCCGTCCCGACATAGGAGTAGCGACCAAGGTTACCACCTGTCCCACCTTGCGAGGGGCAGTCCCCCCATGGTCATTTGTGTCCCGAAAAAAAGTTAAAAACGGCAAATGCGCTAAGATGGTAGGACATAGTCATATCCCGTGTATTAGGCAATGGGTGCATGAAATAGTTATTACCGTAACTAAAATACCTAAATGTCACAACAAACAGAATAAGCACCCAAAATGCTACAATAATAAGCTTCTATTAAGGCAAACAAGTGAAGTTCTATGCCATGTAGTGACCGTGGGTATGTGTCGGCCTGTAAAATATGACGTGAGTCCCGACAATGTCCCACCTTGTCCATTGGAAAATGTGGCAACCCCAGTAGCGACATGGGCACGGCCACCAGGGTCAGCAGCTGTCCCACCTTGCTATGGACAGTCCCTCATTGTACAGTTGTGTCCCGGCAAAAAGCGAAACATGGCAAATGACCTGAGATATCCGTGCAAAACTATTCCCGCAATATACCTGTAATAGTAGCATAAAACATATATTTTGTATATGAAACACATACATGGCATAAGAAACCAAATAAGGAACCCAAGTGCTACCAGAATAAGCGTATATTATGGCAAAAAGGTGAAGTTCTGTTAACCCTACTTGCTGTGGGTATGTGTTGTCCTGCAAAATCCGATGTGTCCACAAAAGATGTCCCACTATGGGCATCGGAAAAGGTGGCAACCATAATGGTCACAAGCAGTAATGAGAGTACACAGCCGGGTAGCCGTGCCGACATAACAACAGGATGGAAGCAAGATACCCTAAACACATGCAAACATGTGCATAGCAACATGTCCCACACCCAGCAACGTGTTTGTCGCATACACAGGACGGCGTATGTCTAAGTGTAATATCCAGAAGCAGAAGCTATGCATGCAAATGTAATACGCAATAGCCCCATAGTAGCATGTAAGTCCCACCCATGTACGCCTGTGCACCCAACCCAGCTATCAGACCTCTGCAGCTTGTTAGAAAAATATGTACTTAAACATATATATGTAATGTTAGTTTGTGTACTTAAACCTGTATATGTAATGATAGCTTAGAAGCAGTATAATATGTAATGCATTTAATTCTATTTTACTAGAATGGCAGTAGAAATGATCTTGCATGTAATTGCTTGAAATTTAGCTGTAGTGTGATTAAAATTCTGACCCTGACAGTAGCCAGCTCAGCAGGCTTATGTCTTTCAGCATTATTATCTGCAGGGTTAGAGAGAAATGGATATGTATGCATGTGTACCTTTCCTCCTTCCACCGAGAAGGATGGCCTTGTGAACACTATCAGAGATAGTGTGCAGCTGCTCACCAGAGAGACAAAGGAACATATTAAGAAGAGACTTGACCATTGTGTGCGAACTAATCCAAGGACCTTGGATAAAGTAACATCTACAGGAAGACATTGTAACTGACCAGGTGCCCTGCAAGGCTGTAATATTCTCATGGGAAACTTTTAAAAAGCATTACATCAGCGTTTACTTATGAATAGAATACTATGGACTATAGTGATGTAAATGCCCTGTGACTGACCACGTCAGTAAGGTGGGCAAAAGCTGATCATAAACTGTATAAAAATATGTAACTTCCTTACTGAAATTAGTCAAAACTCTATACATGTTATGTATGGTTTTTTGCCTCCTTGTGTACACGAGCGAAGAAACGTTCTTGAACTTGAGCCTGCTGTCTTACTGACTGTTATTTTGAAATGCCTAATGATTTTTACAGTCTGAATTAACAATTTATCTAACATTTTGGTCCTTCTGAAGCCGGAATTCCCTTGGTAAGCTGCAGGTCAGAGTGCATAGGTGGTACTGAAAACTGCGCAGGAGAAGTTGCCAGAATGGTTCTTCTCGAGTGAAAAAGACCTCCGACTAAATTGTTGTATGTAAAGAGGCTGTCCACTTTCTGATCTGTGGCCGAAAAGCGGAAAACTGGATCCTAAGAAGAACAGCGGTAAGCGGGAGGCTCAGGTAAGGAGAATTACCCTATTTGTCTTTGTTTTAGATCAGGGACCAGGTTACACTGTGCTATTGCTAAGGTTTGTGATAGCAGGGAGAGAGAGAGTCGAAGTATTGTATCTTGAGTCATAGATCAGGGAATAACAAATCAAAGTAAACAGTCATTCTAGACACTACTGTGGATATGGTGAAATAAGATACCACGTGGTACAAAAGAAGGGTTACGTAACAGTCTTAGTAAGACATGGGATGTCAGTGCACTAAGAGATCGTGAGATCCGCCCCTAACAGATGACGCGAAGTATATGCAATTGCAAAGAGCAGATAATGTGAGATATTTTGCAAAATGGGTTAATAAATATGAATTTGACGGTAACTTAGATAAAATATCACTAGTGAAACTTTTGAAACAATTAAAATCTGATGCAGAAGGTCATGCAAAAAAACGACAGTTGGGTGTCCCTCAAGCACATAGGTGGATTGAGGAAGTGAACCGAAGGGAGCAGAAGATTAAAAATGCGAAAGCATTATTTTCGGACAAAGAAGATAATAATACAGTAGTAGCAACTGCCCCTCCCCCACCACCTCCTTCGATACCTTATTCAGGATATGAAGCGGGAGGGCGGGCTGGACCCCCCCACGTTATCCTGAGGCAACAGGGGTATTAAAACAACCATTTGTAAGAGAACCTGTTGAAACTAGATCCCGAACACGTAAAACACTTACAGATGTTCAACTAAGTAGAGATTCATTAGATGAGAGTGAGGAAATCTGTCCATTAATTGAAGTACCAAACCCACAGGCAGGACAGGAAGGCCAGGACTCAACTCTCTTAGTATATAGACCATGGACACCGGAGGATATCTGGAAAGCTACAGAGGGAATTCCCCATCCAAACATTAATTATGTAAAGCTTATACAAGATTTACAAGGTATGAGATTGAGTTACCACTTCAATGGGGAAGACGTAGAGAAGGTAATCAGACAAATTATAGGTCCGGACTGGCACCTGATTTGTGGCGTCTGGAATGCTCGTGACGCACAACTTAGATCACTCCTACATAGTGACGCAGAACTAGATACTAGGTTGAAGGGTCTTACAGACTGAATTACTGACAAATGGAAACCTAGAGCAGACTGGACTTGTATTAACCAGTGCATACAACAAGATAATGAAACAGTAGATGCATACTATGGTAGATTATTAGATTGTGTCAATAACCATAGTGGTATGATTATCCCTGAAAACCAGAAAGATGATAGTTCATATGAACAACAATTGAAAAATGCATTCTTAAAAGGTTGCATTGCCCCTATCAGTAGCTTCATTACGAAGCATATGATAGATCATCGAACGAGTAGGCTACAAGCCTTACTAGAGTATGCTAGGCATGCTGAGAGACATTTCAACAGCAAAAAGAAAAAGAAGACGCAGGTCTTCACAGCTGAAGATGGAGCAGAACTCTTTGTAGTACAGTCAGGTAAAAAGAGTAAGAGAAATACTCAGGGCAATAAACGCTCTGACAGAGACCCAGAGGACTATGAGGATAGAAAGAAAAGAGGTGAGTGCTTTAACTGCGGGAAGAGAGGACATTTAGCAAGGGATTGCAGGAATAAACCACCTGCAGAAAGAAAGGATAAAAATGTTGAGGATTGACTATATGACAGTCGTACTGTCCAACAGTCATCAGGAGAGACTAATGGGCAGGGAGATAATGTAAATATAATAGAAGAAATAGATGGAATGCAAACAGATGTTGAAACTGGGGAAAGTGAAGTTTTAGATTTAGCCTTGTTGAGCTTGGAGCTCTATCTGGCAGACGCAAAACCGGAAGTTACACTTCTGGTGGAGGGGAGAGAAGTAAAATCTTTGTGTGATTCAGGAGCATCACGAACTGTGATACACCCTTCAAAGTTACCGGAACACTCAGAATCACCTGACTACATATTAGTGAAAGCAGCAAACGGACAGCTATACAGGGAACCACTTTCCCATGATATAGCAATAACTGACCCTGTCTCAGGTATGACCCAGAGAAGTAAAATAGTACTTTCTGCAGAAAGTTCAATGAATTTATTGGGAAGAGATCATATGCAGCTTGTTGGCATAGCAGTAGTTCCTACCATGAAGGGTATGGAGGCACAGAGACAAATGGATGCTTTTGTAGTGCGATCGGAGGGTGAAGCCTATTATTGGTACAGCCAGGACCTGGTTACGACGGGGGGTCCAGGGGCAGTGACCAAAGAACTGATGAACGTAGCCATCAGTAAGGTGCCCTCACTTGACTTTGATCAGCAACATTTGTTACATTGTACTCTATACTATTGTAGCACAGCAGGGCCTGATAAGGAATATGAACAACAATTGTTCAGAAATCCTGCAAATAGATTAGTATTACGGACTTTGTATTGGGATACTGAGGGTAATGGTGTGGTGAGTTGTTCATTACCTCAGGAATTCATGGAATTGTACAAGTCCAACAAGCTACCGCATGTCAGTTTAACCAAAGGTAGAAATGTTAGGTGGGTAGATCTGGGTGACAAAGTGACAAGATGGGAAAAACAAACCGACTCAGAACTGTCGGAGCAAGGAGTACAGAAGCAGAAATTAAATTGGCTAACGCAGGCACGGCCAGCTGTACACTCACAGCAGAGTGAGGACAGCTGATTGGTGTTCTTGTTAGAAGAAGAAGAAAAAGCATTGGGTGATATACCAAGCACTCTTTGGTCAACAGGGAAATCAGATGTAGGGCTTATTCGGACAGCAGGTCCAGTAACTATTACACCAAAATCGGCATTTAGACCACAAAAGAGACAATATCCTTCAAGGAAGGATGCAGAGCAGGGAATCAAACCTATAATAATGGCATTACTTAAGGAAGAGATACTGGTAGAATCTTTGGATTCACCATGTAATACTCCTCTGTTACCTGTTAAGAAAGCAAACGGGGAATGGCGGATGGTACAGGATCTACAAGCCGTAAATGATGCGATAATACCTAGGGCACCTACGGTGCCAGACCCACATACTTTATTAAATGATTTGAAGCCACAACAGAAGTATTTTACCGTGGTAGATATAAGCAATGCTTTCTTTTCAATACCTATACACCCTGATAGTCAATATTGGTTTGCGTTTACATTTCAGGGTAAAAGGTATACATATACTCGACTACCACAGGGATATTGCGAAAGTCCAACAATATTCGCACAGGAGATGGCTAGCAACCTGGCGGGATTTACTCCACCAGTGGGCAGTCAAGTGATACTTTATGTAGATGACATCTTGCTTGCAGCCCCTACCCAGCAGCAATGTAGGGAAGACACAATAGCATTGTTGAAGTTTTTAGCAGAACAAGGGCATAAAGTAAACAAGCACAAATTGCAACTTTGGAAAAAGCAGGTTAAGTACCTGGGATATGTGATATCCAAGGAGGGTAGAACATTAGATGAAGATAGAAAAACAGCAATTTTGCAAGCACCTAAACCAACTACCAAAAAGGAAATTATGTCCTTTCTGGGAACGACTAATCTTTGTCGAAGTTGGATACCAAATTATGCTTTGGAGACAGCTCCATTGGCAGACTTACTATTTAAAACACCGATGGCAGCACAAGAGATACTACATTGGACACCAGAAGCAGAAACAGCTTTCTGCAGACTAGAATAATTGATAATCTCATCAGTAGTGTTAGGACTTCCGAATTACCATAACAGTCTTTTCAGACCGTGGATCATAGGCAGGGATATATGACGTCAGTGTTGACGCAACAGCATGGAAGTAAGCAACGCCCCATAGCTTACTATTCATCGCAGTTAGACCCGGTGGCACGGTCATTGCCACATTATGTACAGGCAGTTGTCGCAGCTGCTATGGCAGTACAGGTTTCGGCCTCGGTGGTGTTGTCCCACCCTCTCACTTTGAGAGTGCCCCATGCAGTTGCGATAAATTTACTGCAACAGAAAATAGCATTCTTATCCCCTGCTAGACATCTTTCTTGTATTACCCTACTACTGAGTCAACCTCATATGACAATTGAACAATGCACAACATTAAATCCATCAACATTACTTCCGACTCCTGTGGATGGCACACCACACAGTTGCCTGCAGGAAATGGAACAAATAACCTTACCTAGACAAGATCTCACTGATGTGCCTTTATCTGATGCAGAGGTGACATTTTATGTGGACGGATCATGTAGAAAGGGTCCTACAGGAAAGAATCTAGTGGGTTATGCAGTAGTAACAGATGTTGAGATTGTAGAAGCCCAACCCCTGCAGCATAACCTGTCTGCTCAAGCAGCAGAATTGATAGCTTTAACACGTGCCTGCACTTCAGCGAAAGACAGATGTGTAAACATATATACTGATAGTCAGTATGCTTTCTCTACAGTGCATGTTTTTGCGCAACAGTGGAAGAATAGGGGAATGATAACATTCACTGGCAAACCAATTAATCATGAGCAATGAATTTTGAATTTGTTAGATTCCATTCAGTTACCTACTAAAGTAGCTATTTGCAAATGTGCAGCTCATACTAAACAACAGGATAAGATTTCAAAAGGTAATGCACAGCCTGATGCAGCTGCAAAGCAAGCTACCTCAGACTCAGAGACTTCGTTTTCAAATGAGGAATTACAACCTTCTGAGATTGTAGATCTAGAAACGTTGAAGACAATGCAGACATTAACTACAAAAGCAGAAAAACAGAAGTGGGTTAGACGAGGAGCAATTCTTGAAGATGGACTGTACATCTCCAAAGAGAAGAAGCCAATGTTACCATCTAATTTATTTAGATATGCGGCTTGGTTGAGCCATGGGCAGAGCCATGTCTCAACAGGGGGGATGGTACAGTTATTTAACAGAAAACTCCAAACATATGGATTCACAAACTACACCCAAACATTTTGTGCAGCATGTCATATTTGTAATGAACATCATGCACAGGGAGCATTCAAACCGAAGCGAGGGAGTTTCCCTACACCACCATATCCGTTCCATACTATTTGTATGGATTTTATATAACTGAATAAATGTGAAGGAAATAAATACTGTTCAGTGATCATAGATATGTTCTCAAAATGGGTAGAAGCCTGTCCAACCAGGAATCCAGATGCAGCAACAGTGGCAAAGGCCTTAGTAAAGGAAATCATTCCTAGATTTGGCATACCGGAGAGAATTTATAGTGATAATGGAACACAATTTGTCAACCAGACAATCCAGCAACTTGTGAGAGTTTATGGGATTTCTTTGAGACATCATTGTGCCAACCACCCACAGTCAGCAGGACTGGTGGAGAGGTACAATGGGATCTTGAAAAATAAGTTAAGGAAATTGATGAGTGAGACTCAGAAGAATTGGATTTGCTGTCTACCTTTAGCACTGCTGAGCATGAGAACAGTTCAAAATGTAAAGGGTTTGACCCCCTTTGAAGTAGTATTTGGAAGGGCATATCATGTGCCACAGTGGAAAGCTCCCATGCCTGCAGAGCTGGAGGCCGATAGCTCATTAGCTACTTATATGAAAAGATTGTTAACAAATAAGATTGTTTTGCAGTTGAACTCTTTTTCAGACAAAGAAGAAACAAAACCGGAAGCCGTGCTGACCCCGGGGTCCTGGATTTGGCTGAAGGTTATCAAATGGAAAAGTTGGACAAGTCCAAAGTGGGAAGGTCCATACCAGGCACTGTTGGCAACGCCTACCACAGTAAAAGATGCTGAGAGATCATCCTGGGTTCATCTGACGCACTGTAAACCGCTTAAGGAATTTAAGTTAGACAGACATTTTGTAGCTGATATACCACAGAGACAGGATGGCCAGGGGCAGAGTGTATAAAAATGCAAAACAACCCCAAAGACATTGGTTCACTGGCCTACTGATCATACACCTATTAACCATGCTTGTGGTGACATTTTCATTGCAGTGGTATTTCTTGCATATAACTACACAAGTAAAAATGATGAAATGTGATGAACTGGCCATAGAATGGCATCCAAACTTTAACATGTACCTAGCCATGAAACGTGTATATGTAGAGACTATGAACGTTTCAAACTGCTGGGTTTGTACTGCCATACCTACAGCATATGGAGGGCTTCTGATGTCTGCTGTCCCCTTGGGGATAAATGAGACTTGGGAGAATGTATTATTTGACACAGGTACTGTGAGATCACAGGACAAAGTGGCATTGTATTTACCTGTTACACAAAGAGGAATTGTTTGTTTTGATAAGAATGATACACTCCAAGTTTGTTGGAGTAATTGTAACATAACTGTGTCTTATAAATGTTATATAAAAGCCAAAGACCAGAGTACTAGTTGTAGCACGAATTATGATTCGTATTTGAGCTTAATGAAAACAACGTTAAAAGATGTGCAGACAAATCCTGAATTGTATAAACAGTTGTCTGTTATAGACAGGAAAATGTTTCATTCAGAGTTAACCCGCATCAGTACTAAAGTAGAAAAGTGCTATTTTGTTTGTGGGCAAAAAGCATATGAATGGTTACCTGAGAATTGGTCCGGCAGTTGTTTTTTGGGTTATCTGGTTCCAGCCATAAGACATACTGCAGAATTGCCTCTGGGTAAGATATGCAATGTGAGAGATGTAGCTCAAAAAACTGGGAACACAGTCGAGAAACCTACTAATCCAGTGGGTAAGATCGAAGCGAGTTGGAAAGACCAGTCGTCTGTGAAGGATAAAGAATAATTGACTCATATGGACTTGAGTGACAGTGTCATATCCTGGCCTGGAATATTCCCAGCCTATGGAGCAGTCAAATCGATCTGGGAACTGAGAAAAGTGTCAAAACCTCTCGAAGTAATGAGCAATGCGACTTTTTCCGCTCTCGAACTTGTGACTGATGAACTGAATGCAATGAGAACTGTTGTACTACAAAATCGAATGGCTCTTGCCTTCACCCTAGCGGCGAGAGGTGGTACGTGCGCGCTTATCAAAGAAGAATGCTGTGTATATTCCAGACAATAGACATGACATCAATGACCACCTAGAGGTAATACAGCAGGTATCAGCCATGGCGGAACCAGGCCCAAACCCACTGATGAACTTTTTCCAGAATCTATTTGGGGGGTGGGGTTCAATCCTAATGAATATTTGGATTGCTATTTGTGTAGTTTTGCTCATAATTGGAGCATGTGTCTGTTGCGGGATACCCTGTGTGAAAAGGTTGGTTAGAGATTTTGTTGATATATCAGTAACTGAGACTATGTACCAGGACATGGAATTGAATCTGTTGATACCAAGTGAAAGTCTGTCTGAAATATGAAATAAATGACTTGCTTAGCTGAAAGTCCTTAGAAGGGAAAGGCTAAGGAATGAAATGATATTGTTTATGTTTCTGAACACAATGAAAAGCATTAAAAGGAGGGAGAATGTTAGAAAAATATGTACTTAAACATATATATGTAATGTTAGTTTGTGTACTTAAACATGTATATGTAATGATAGCTTAGAAACAGTATAATATGTAATGCATTTAATTCTATTTTACTAGAATGGCAGTAGAAATGATCCTGCATGTAATTGCTTGAAATTTAGCTGTAGTGTGCTTAAAACTCTGACCCTGACAGTAACCAGTGCAGCAGGCGTATGTCATTCAGCATCAGTTACCTGCTGGGTTAGAGAATAATAAATGTATCTACAGGTATATCTTTCATCCATCCACTGAGGAGGATGGCCATGTGAGCTCTATGTAACACAGAGTACAGCTGGACACCAGAGAGACAAAGGAACATAGTAGGAAATGAATTGACGATGGTATCTGAACAGGCTTTGAACGTTCACAGAGCAGAATTTACAGAAGGACATTCTAACTGACTATGCGCCTCGCAAGGCTGTGCTATTGTTATGGGAAAACATTTAATAAGCATTACCTCAGCACCGTTGTAGGAATACAATATTGTGGACTATAGTGATGTAAATGCCCTGTGACTGACCACATCATTAAGGTGGGCAAATGTTGATTGTAAACACAATACTCATACAGCCGCTGCTTGTATAGAGTCAGACAAAAATCTATACCTGTACTGCATTGTTCTCTTCCTCCTGGTGCACACTATTAAAACATTGTGAAACTGAGCTTCCTGTGTGAATGACTGTCATTATGAAAAGAGTAATGAGTGTGACAGTGCGAGTTAAACAACGTAACTGACAGATGTGTATGTTCCAGCATGGGAATAGGTCAAGCCAACCACCACAATCATCATGTGTACCACATACAAACAGCCAGTAACACGCAGTGGTAATGCAGGAAGGCATACACGACTGTGGGAATAGCACAGGACATATGGCACATGCCAAGTGCAGATGCGTGACACAAAAGCCCTGGATGGGGCTCCCTGCAAAGATGAACATGTGCTAACCACACCTCCCACAGACGTACTGGCAATGAAAACACATGCCAAACACACATTAACACTACCATCCAATCCATGACTGCAATGGAGGCTGGTCAAACACCACAATGAAGCATGCACAAACACGGGCGTGTGTAACTGTTGCCTTAACACCCCCCCATAGGCCAAAGAATAGAATGGACATATGCATGTAATGTTGTGAAGGATGTGTGGTAGTCCTCAGTATCATAGTGGTAGGGACACAGATACACTGTAATCAACAGTGACGTATGTGCACTGTAGACAGCATACCTGCAGGTAATACAGAGGACAATCACGTGCCACAGAAATATACACATGAGAAAGAGGATAGGGGATAGACAAGTGTAAATGGGACAAAGTATGAATATAGGTTCATAGGTCCATAGGTACAGGGTAGGCTATCTACCCAAGTTCAGCCATAACCCTACACCATAGGTAGGATTCCTTTGCCAACTGTCAGGTCCGGAGATAAAATGCTTACGATATTGCCGTACCTCTGTCAAGCAGTGATAGTGATGTAATCCCTGGCCTACATCTGCAATCCCCCAGCCAATGGACAAGATACTCTTTGAACAAGGCTAGCAATCATCTCTGCCTCATATGTACTGTGATGTAGATCCACAGCATAGTGAGTGTCTGTGTGACGTATGTGTCACACAAACACATCCATCAATGACCGCGTCAAGGTTCATGTCACCCACCCTTGTGGTTCCGAGGGATGTAGATACAGTAGGTGAAGCATAGACATCACATATGGGTCGATATGGCCTCGCATGTCAGGCGCAGGTCAACACTGAAGAAGAGGTATGTGACCGAATGGAGCAGGGGCCCTAACAGTGGGGCAGCATTACACAACTCCATTACACCCTGTATCTGTATGACAATTAACCTATGAGGCCTTCCCAGCTGCTGTAGGTGTTGGGTCAGATACCCTCTGAATGGGGCAATGTGCGCAATCATAGGTGTAACACGTAATGAGTACAAGGAGACAATGACCTACCCAGATCTAGATGTGAATCCCTGCACAAACAGGTGGTCATTGTAGAAGTCCCACTGAACCACGATAGCAACGTGTGTGTGGAACGAATGGTGATTGACAACCTCTGTCCCCTGTTCCTGGTAATTACCCATGTGCACAGTGGACTGCCACCCATTTTCTGGGCAGGGGTGACCTCGTACCCCTCGACAGGTATGATGTTGCATGACCTTGCAGTTAGCTGTAGGCCATGTCCCTGACAGCAGACATGCATATCTGGGAGGCCCCTCTGAAGGATATCTGTGTCAGATGTGTGTCCCACTATGGCACCCAATGTGCAGTCATCTGCAAACATTGTCAGCCATAACCCCCCTGTGTATGCCTGTACTTTGGAAATGTATATGCCGAAAAAGAGCTGAGCCAGGACTGAGCCCCGTGGGACACCACCTGTGACTGGCTGTGAGTATGACATAGCGCCAGCAACTATGACTGTGTGGGGTCTGTCACCTAGCCAGTTCACAACCCATCTGGCGATGTATGTACCTACATTCAAGCTGATGGGTCTAGCAATGATACTGGAGTGTGGTATTGTGTTGAAGGCCATTTCCAGGTTGAGGTAGGCTGTATGGACTGCTTTACCCTCATCAATGGCCTCGGTGACTGATCCTAAAAGGTCACCAAGTGTAAAAGGCATGCTCTGCCTGTGACCAAGCCAAACTGAGTTTGATCCAAAGTATGCAAGTCCCCTATGTCTGCATCTGTAGGTTCTATTATGATCCTTCTCCATGGCATTGCAGATAAGGCTTGTCAAGTCAATGGGATGGTAATCACCAGGGTCAGTGGAGGCACCATCCTTGTGAAGTGGGACTACAGTTGGCCTGTGCCACTACTTGGGTATGTATCTTGAGGTGAGGCTAAGATTACACAGCCGTCCAAATGTGGGTTTAAGTCCCCATTGAGTCTGTGGAGTACACAGCTGGGACAACATCTGGTCCCATGGATGCTGTGTTTACTGTCTTGGAGAGAGCATTTCCCACCTGTGCATTACACATGTTCCGGGATCTATAATCCCCTGGTATAGATATCACTCCATGTGGGGGGGAGGGGGTGGATCAGTCAGCACCGAACCTGTCAGCCAGTATGTTGGCAATGTGTGTAGGTTCAGTAATCTTCACATCATTCTGAACCCAGTCCGAGCATATCTGGGAGTGTCTTCCCAGGTGTCCAACATACCTAAAGAAGGCATTATGACTGTCTGCCAAATCCTTGTTGATGTCTCCGTTGAAATCGCCATGGATGATTTCATGAAAACTTGTAGGTCTTCACATATAATGAACAAGGGTGTCTAACCTTACAAGTAGTCTGCTCCATCTCGTAGTAGCTACCACCTGTCATTGTAGAGCTTGTTCATGGCTGGGGTCCAGCAGACTGGATGCCTGGCTCTGGTACAAAGAGTCCCTGTTGTGTCTGGGATTGCCTGATCCATGCAGTCCTGTAGGTGCTGCTGGAAGGCATATGTACGTGATTCAGCGGTATGAGTAATGTTAACCACCGGCTCAGGGGCATTAAAGGAGACTACAATAGTGTTCAGATGTGTGAAGTCGGCCTTTGAGAAAGGCATATGTATGGTAATCGGCACCACCCACAGCATTCTATGCCAATAGCAGAAGCTATTGTAGGTTGTCCAAACACACGTGTCCGTACACATGGAACATCATAGCAATAAACCACGGGCGGATGTGGGTAATGCTAGATATACCCACGGCAGACGTGGTGCGTTCCCGGGTCAGACGCTCGAGGGACCACACACATAGCCGGCCGTAGGTATAGGCCAACTAGGCAGCTGCCTAGGGCGCCGCTCCACTAGGGGCACCTTTCCAGCCTTTAGTTGGTGTAGGTAGACCAGGACGGGGGTAGCGGGGATGTGGCGGTGGCACCATGGAGTCCTTCTGCCTAGGGCACCGCTAGACCTAAGGCCACTCTTGCCGTGGCAAATACAGCAGTACCCACACCCAGACGCGGGACATTGCTAGTATGCCATATCATCTATGGAAAGAAACCATATATTCCCAGACATAATGGCACAGCATAATGCCTGTCCCCCGCCCAAACGCAGACATACGGCAGCCGCGGCAGTGCAGACGTACTGCGCGAGATGTCCGTTAACGGTGTCGACACCGTCTCGCTCTGTGAAACAAAGTCAACATAGCGACAACAGCGACGCAGAGCCAGATGTCCCCGTTGCTAAGCTGTTCAACCTGTTCTGCCATGTTAAATGTGTGTAGCAGAGCGGGACTGGCCCAAACTAAGCAACCGAGATGTCCGTGGCTCAGTGAAAGCCGTCACGCAATTCCGAACCGATGCAAAATAGCGAGACAGGTTAGAAATACCGAGGGTTAGTAATGGAAATAGGTCCGTTTGAACAGACCGTGTGCAATTACTGTAACAGGATCTACAACGTGTACGCCGGCCAATCAGCGCACATGGTCAGGAATAATGGGGGGGGAGACATGGTATCACAGACACGGACAAACCGTGCCCATGTGACTCATCTAACATTCGAACATGGTCAGGGCAGTCCTGTACACTGGGCGGACAAGACCAAACCCAAAGCACCACAGACACACCCTGACAATCGACGGCCTGTATGCGTAGGGGATATAAGCCCCTGTGATCTCAACACCCCTGCGGTCACGACATATGCATCCTGGGCCATGTGCAGGAGGGAATAAGGAATGTTCAACATGTGGTACCGCACCTTTCCCAGCAGGAGAATGGATGCCTGTGACGTATGTGAGTGCGGGGGGGATATGTAAATATAGCTAAGTACCATGGGTATGCATATTAATGAGACCGAACAGCCAACGTGTAGTGGTCACAGTAACCGGCAAATGTGATTGCAGTCCCGTTTGAATTACGACCATAAAACATATAAATGTGAACGTGTACGTAATGCGTCCATGCCGCAAAGACTGTTACATGTATAAAGGTGAAAGTGCGTTCCGCACACGTCCGTCGACCGGATCACAGATATGTTACCGGAATAGTCACATCTAACACAGACCACGTAAACACACAGACCCAGTTAACATATGTAAACAGAACACGGATATACATGTGCGCCTGCGCGTAACCCACAATTAGGAGATGCAAGTGCGCGTGTGCGTCTGTGATCCACACGAAGCAGGGAAAGTTGAGGATGTGTCCTCCACGTCAATCATACATGTCCCAGAAATGTCAGCCCCTGAAAGTATGGAATCGGGCAATGCCATGTAAAGTACCGTTAGAAATAATCAGAAGCACACGCTATGTGATGAGACAAACATAGAATGTCGATAGAATAACGTGTGTGTTAGTAGTATGGATCGATGACGGTAATGCACCAGCAACCCGACACACTTGTCAGAAGGTGCCCCCGTACGTAATGCGTTCAGTTGGCTCACACTTGTTGACCGGCCTAGGCTACCGGGATATATGTCCAGTGTCAGCAGAGGCCAGTGGAGAAATGATTCACACACAATAATAGCACAACATACAAATGTACCCATATATGTAACCACAAAAGAACAACAATAGAAAGTGTCCTGAAAGGACTGATTACACACAGATCCCAAATGACAGAGAAATATATGGCCAGTGGAAGCACGTCACAATTATGGGATCAGGTCTGTAAACGAGCAAGAAGGTCACACATGTCACGCCAGTGATTTGCAAGATAGGCACAGGTCAATGTAACACACTGCAAGATTAAGGGCCAAACATCCGTACACCATGCCAGAACCTGTACAGTGGAAAGGTATGGCATGGTAATTGATGTGTGTACACAGGTAATCCACAGACAGTAACAAAGAAAGGTAGGAAATGAGGGGTTCACATGTACATATCTACACACAGCAGTCCGACGGCCCGTAGATATGACGCATGGACATAGATTTGCCACTGGAATACAAGAGGTAAACAACTACAGTGTATTCCATTTCAAATTGATATAGTTTGTATACAGTCATATTCATATGTAATATTGTGACCCTTATTTACATGCATATGTATACAAAATATGCTGTAAATGTACTCATGTATTCCATGCTTTGGAATCGTAATGCAACAATTATACACATTGATATACAATAGCATGGTCAACACACTACATCCTAAGGTTTACTCACAACAATTATCAACTATGTTTCAATATACTGTTTGAATTGACCAATATCGTAGTTATGTTAACATATTGTTGTTGTATTATTGTTTCCATTAAGTAATGTATGCAACACTGATATGTATATGTCACTTTATCATCATGACTCGGAGCACTGTCCACCTAACTATGAGCAGGTGTATTGATTAATTGACTTTAAACTGACTCTGAAGGAAGTGTATAAGGGACGACTACCCCAAGTATTTCGTACTCCGACGATGCCCCATGTCAGTGGGTGAAAGAGCTCAGTATCCTTTGACTGTGGAGTGTATGGTTGTTGTCATTGTCCGTTCCGGCCTGATTTATGTTCAACAATGTCTTTTATGAAGATGAGCAGGACTCGGGTTTGCTGTATTTCCGCTCACTGGCACGTGGATATAGATAGGCCAAGTAATACATAATACGGGTAGTCAAACAGACATCCGTGATTGGGGAACATACAGCAGCAGCCAAAACCACTGGCCAGATGGTGACAGCCCAACAAGTTCTACACTTTACATATGCACATCGGTGTCCACTGTGGGACTCCAAAAATTGATCCATCTGCAACATCAACCAGCTGCGATCGACACAAACGAAGTGACAGCCGTGACCACGGCACAGCTAGACACATGCACCACCAGCGTGTTTAAGGTTGATGACAACTGTCCATGAAATGCAGGACATATGAACAGAAATCCCCAGATTGTCGTGTCCATAGAAGTGCGTCCACATCCCAGTCCCGCACACATGAAGGATGTGTAATGGGTACCGTGGAGGGCTGCAGCCATGGGATCCTGGGTATGCAGAAATGGGGCCCGGTGTTGTTTGGCAGATGATCCGTTGTCCCGCCCCGTGGGAGGGATGTGGGTATAGCACGTGCCTTCCCCCCCAATAATGATGCAAAGCATCCACCGGATATTGCTAAAAGCATGTGTGAAATGTGTACAGCCCTATATCAGTGTCCAGCAGGCAATTCCCATGGATGGACAAGCCTACGTCCATGATGGCATCCATACCTGCAAGGACGGTGGAATTACACAGCTGCAGTAAGGCATAACACAGGAAATACAGATGGAAACAACAGTAGACACACCCCATAGAAATCCATCCTGCCGTGCGAATCCCGGCGTACACAGCAACCAAGCTGCTAGCAAGTATATGGGGATCACCCGCTTCCACTCCGCGGAACATACGGGCGACCTGTGGAACATATATTAATGGCACACCAACAACGTCAACTAGGAAGGTCATAGCATGGTTAAACTATGGCGTTCCCACCCATAAAGAACATCCTTTCATGAATAAATAGGTTCTACATGTACCGGCTGTGTTATAATGACAATACAGTGGCGGATAGTTCACAATGGGACCTCTGAGGATTACTTAAAGCAGTTGCCAACCTGCAGTACTAGAGTAACACCATATGGGTTAATTGTGGAAGGACACAGGTTCTGTAGCACTACATAATATGGGTAGGCAAACAGACATCCGCGACTGGGGAACATACAGCGGCAGTCCAAACCACTGGCCGAATGGACACAGTCCAACATGTTCTACACTTTACATATGCACATCGGTGTCCATTGTAGGACCCAAAAATTTATCCTTAGGTGTTGGCAACAGGCTGCGATCGTGTGACCCAGAAGAGGTGACAGCCGTGACTACGGCACAGGTAGATATATGCACCACAAGCGTGTTCAAGGGTGATGACAAGTGTCCATGAAATGCAGGACATATGAATAGGACTCCCCAGGTCGCCGTGTCCATAGACGTGCGTTCACATCCCATTCCCGCACACATGAAGGATGTGCAATGGGTACTGTCGAGGGTTGCAGACATGGGATCGTGGGTATGCAAAAATGGGTCTCGGTGTGGATTGGCAGATGATTCGTTGTCCCGCCCCGTGTGAGGGACGTGGGCATGGCATATGCGTTACTCCGCACTAATAATGCAAATCACCCACCGGAGAATGCAGAATGTAGCTGTGAAATGTGTCCAGCCCTATACCACTGTCCATTAGGCAGTTCCCATGGATGGACAAACGTACGGCCAAGATGGCACCCACAGCTACAAACCTGGTGGAATCCCACAGCTGTAGTAAGGCATAACACAGGGAATACAGATGGGATTACAGTATACACACCCCATACAAAGCCAGACCGCCGTGCGAATACCGGCGTACACAGCACCCAATCCGGCAGCAAGAGAATGGGGATCACACGCTTCCATTCTGCGGAACAAATGGACGACCTGCGGAACACATACTAATGGCACACCAACAACGTCAACTAGGAAGGTTATGGGATGTTGAATCTATGGCGTAGCCACATAGAAAGACCATCCTTCAAGGAATTAATAGGATCCACGTTTCGTCCGTGTTAGTTCCACACTACAGAGGTGGGAATGTCCCAATGGGGAATCTGCGGATCAGTTAAAGCAATTGTTAGCCTGCAACATTGGAATTACACCATTTGTGTTCAGTGGCGGAAAAAACGGTTTACATAGCACTACATAATATGGGTACTCAAACAGACATTCGTGATTGCTGAACATACAGCAGCAATCAAACCCACTGGCCAGATGGACACAGTCCAATACATTCTACACTTTACATATGCATATTGGTGTCCATTGTAGGACCCAAAAATTTATCCGTACGAAATGTCAACCTGCTGCGATCGGGAGACCCAGATGAAGTGACAACCGTGACCACGGCACAGCTACATATATGCACCACCAACGTGTTCAAGGTTGATGACAAGTGTCCATGAAATGCAGGACATATGAATAGGACTCCCCAGGTTGCTGCGTCCATAGACATGCGTTCACATCCCATTCCCGCACACATGAAGGATGTGCAATGGGTACTGTCGAGGGTTGCAGACATGGGATCGTGGGTATGCAAAAATGGGTCTCGGTGTGGATTGGCAGATGATTCGTTGTCCCACCCCGTGTGAGGGACGTGGGCATGGCATATGCGTTACTCCGCACTAATAATGCCAATCATCCACCGGAAAATGCAGAATGCAGCTGTGAAATGTGTACAGCCCTATACTAGTGTCCAGTAGGCAGTTCCCATGGATGGACAAACGTACGGCCAAGATGGCACCCATAGCTGCAAACCTGGGGGAATCCCACAGCTGTTGCAAGGCATAACCCAGGAAATACAGATAGGGACTACAGTAGACACTCCCCATACAAAGCCAGACCGCTGGGCAGATACCGGCATACACAGCACTCAATCTGCCAGCACATAAATGGGGATCACACGCTTCCATACAGCGGAACAGATGGGTGACCTGTGGAACCATACCAATGGCACAATATCAACGTCAGCTGGGAAAGACAGACGATTGTCAAACTATGGCGTTCCCACCAATGAAAGACATCCTTCAGTGAATTAATAGGATTGATGTCAATTGACCATGGAAAACACCTAATCAACAATAAAGACTCGCTGGCACCCTATGGCCACAAACCATGTCACACATAGGTAGATGGAACAGTCAACGTAAACATTTCGTCCACGACAGGTCACATATGGTATCCAAAGGTTCTTCATAGACATGTATGCGCTATCACCTGTAGGCCTCGTGAGACTTACACATAACATGGAAGCATCCAGGCTTTAAATATCCACCCTTACACTTCCATTTGTCACTTTCTATGCGAACAATGAACATGTAGCCACAGCATAGAAAGCACAGATGCACTGCTAACGACACACACACATGTCAACATCTCAGAAAGCATCCTATGAACACACGTATTACATGATATTGTACTATGCCGAATCCTCAACAATCAAAGACCTAACAATGTATATGGAAGATATGCATAGCATATCACTGTAATACAATGGTACAGAACTGACAGAGTGGACAAATGTATGTTAACCCTACATCTGTATCTACACTACATTCCGTTACGGGTGTTTGCTCCACCTGCTTCTCAAAAGATGCCTCAGCAGTTATCCATCGGTCAGCCCTGGTGTGTGGCCAACCCTCCACCTACTAATCTATCTACATCCGCATTCTACAGCATAGCTGAGGAGGTCCCTCCTGTGGTGTTATAATCTAGACGTCTTAAAACACCGAATGTAGACGTATGCCTTGTGATGTGCCCATAGCCAGCCGTAGGCATACGCCAATCCTGCGGCTGCCCAGGGCGCGCCTAGTAGCCACCTGTCTAGTAGGCATGTCACATAGGTATACCAAGATGGGTGCACTATGTGTTGTGGTGGCATGCGCCATGTAGCCCCACAGCCTAGGGCAGCGGCCGATCTAAGGCCGCTGCCGTCGGAGGGGTAGTACAGTCTGCAGGTATGTGCAGACGTGCACATGTAACAGCGGTCCACAAGGATACCCATAGTGGCGACAGCTGCACACATGGCTATAGCGGGACACACACACGGCCATGCATACAGCACAGTTAGACATACACACACCATAAATAGGCAAGTACACACAAGGTGTATGTCGTGTATGGGTACAGTGTCAGGACAGCAAGGATAGCTGTCTGCCACGTAATCCAGCAGATGTCTATGAGGTGTTCTGGAATACGGACGGTGCATGGACAATGTGTGGATATGCAACGTACCACAGTTATATGTGTCAGCCGTGCAAATATGCGATACATGGGGAAGACAGCTGTCCATGGTAGAGCAGCGGTACGGGCACAACATAGGTACATAGATATACAAAGAAAGAGATACAGACGGACACATCCGGCAGGCCGGTGAGTGTAATGTACACAGCAGCACCCTACCACACCATAGTAGGGTGCACGTGGAGAACACGCTACGGAGGTTGCCGACCAGAACAAGCACACAAGCAGTACACGAGCTGCGTCCCGCCATCCACAAACACAAGGATGGCGCCAGGTTATGGGTGTTCCGCGTAAACCTCAAAGCCATACCGTATGAACCCATGCAGCTGGGAGCTTGGACACACACACACACATGTGGCACGCATGGTGATTGACCACACCCCCACATACCCAACCGCACAAACGTACAACACAGGTATGGTATGCGCTACGTGGACCACCGAGCACACCACCAGCAGAGGCACATGTACAGGTGGGTGGCAACAACCATACAGGAATGGCCGCTGGTAGGCAAGGTATGTGTTTTGAAGCGTCTAAAAGCATGTTCATCCGCAGAGGCAGCTGGAAACACACACACACACACACACGGAAGGGCCGGGAGCCGAACCTACGCCTATCTACATGAATTCACTACAGTATGAAGCATTTACAGAATGCGCTACCGAGTTTACTGAGCACAGCACTGTCAGAGGCATACTTCTAGGCTGGTGACATCACTCGCAAGACAATAGCTACGTGGACCACCGAGCACACCACCAGCAGAGGCACATGTACAGGTGGGTGGCAACAACCGTACAGGAATGGCCGCTGGTAGCCAAGGTATGTGTTGCGAAGCGTCTAAAAGCATGTTCATCCACAGAGGCAGCTGGAAACACACACACACACACACACACACACGGAAGGGCCGGGAGTTGAACCTACACCTATCTACATGAACTCACTACAGTATGAAGCATTTACAGAACGCTGCTACCGGTTTACTGAGCACAGCTGTCAGAGGCATACCTCTAGGCTGGTGACATCACCCGCAAGACAATAGCTGGCAATAGGCAAGGTATGTGTTTTGAAGTGTCTAAAAGCATGTTCATCCGTAGAGGCAGCGGAAACACACACACACACACACACACACACGGAAGGGCGGGGCGAACCTACGCCTATCTACATGATCTCACTACAGTATGAAGCATTTACAGAACGCGCTACCGAGTTTACTGAGCACAGCACTGTCAGAGGCATACTTCTAGGCTGGTGACATCACCCGCAAGACAATAGCTGGCAATAGCCAAGGTATGTGTTGCGAAGCATCTAAAAGCATGTTCATCTGCAGAGGCAGCTGGAAACACACACACGGAAGGGCCGGGAGTTGAACCTATGCTTATCTACATGAACTCACTACAGTATGAAGCATTTACAGAACGCGCTACCGAGTTTACTGAGCACAGTGCTGTCAGAGGCATACTTCTAGGCTGGTGACATCACCCGCAAGACAATAGCTGGCAATAGCCAAGGTATGTGTTTTGAAGCGTCTAAAAGCATGTTCATCCGCAGAGGCAGCTGGAAACACACACACACACACGGAAGGGCCGGGAGCCGAACCTACGCCTATCTACATTAACTCACTACAGTATAAAGCATTTACAGAACGCGCTACTGAGTTTACTGAGCACAGCATTGTCAGAGGCATACTTCTAGGCTGGTGACATCACCCGCAAGACAATAGCTGGCAATAGCCAAGGTATGTGTTGCGAAGCATCTAAAAGCATGTTCATCCGCAGAGGCAGCTGGAAATACACACACACACACACGGAAGGGCCGGGAGTCGAACCTACGCCTATCTACATGAACTCACTAGAGTATGAAGGATTTACAGAACGCGCTACCGAGTTTACTGAGCACAGCGCTGTCAGAGGCATACATCTAGGCTGGTGACATCACCCGCAAGACAATAGCTGGCAAGAACCAAGGTATGTGTTTTGAAGCGTCTAAAAGCATGTTCATCCGCAGAGGCAGCTGGAAACACACACACACACTGTGCTGGGTTTAACCAGTTTGTGGCTATATATAATTTCATTAGTAAACTGATATTCATAATTACAATTCCCGATTCATGAAGCTCGGTGCAGTGAATAGCTGGCGTAGTAGCGCCATATGCATAGTAATGAGTGCGCGCCAAACCACAGACACGCGTGAGGGTACGTGAGCGAGCCCAAGCAGGATGCGCCTGGAGGCGTGGTTAAGCCGGCAGGCGATGAGCAACCTAAAGTGCTGACTGCCACAGTCCGCCCAGAATAGAAATGGCACCAGCCATGGCCCGTGCAGAATGAAATGCACGCAGAGTATGCAACAAAGTACCCGTCCCAACTAAACGGAGAAGCAAACAAAACCCACGAAGCCCGAAGTGTACCTGTCCAAGGAACAAAGGATACGCGTAATACCGTGTCCGTCCCGCAATGCACTGTGAGTGTGCATACCCAGAGAAGGTGTACCGCAGCATGCCAGCGCGCCGTCCCGACATAGGAGTAGCGACCAAGGTTACCACCTGTCCCACCTTGCGAGGGGCAGTCCCCCCATGGTCATTTGTGTCCCGAAAAAAAATTAAAAACGGCAAATGCGCTAAGATTGTAGGACATAATCATATCCCGTGTATTAGGTAATGGGTGCATGAAATAGTTATTACCGTAACTAAAATACCTAAATGTCACAACAAACAGAATAAGCACCCAAAATGCTACAATAATAAGCTTCTATTAAGGCAAACAAGTGAAGTTCTATGCCATGTAGTGACCGTGGGTATGTGTCGGCCTGTAAAATATGACGTGAGTCCCGACAATGTCCCACCTTGTCCATTGGAAAATGTGGCAACCCCAGTAGCGACATGGGCACGGCCACCAGGGTCAGCAGCTGTCCCACCTTGCTATGGACAGTCCCTCATTGGACATTTGTGTCCCGGCAAAAAGCGAAACATGGCAAATGACCTGAGATATCCGTGCAAAACTATTCCCTCAATATACCTGTAATAGTAGCATAAAACATATATTTTGTATATGAAACACATACATGGCATAAGAAACCGAATAAGGAACCCAAGTGCTACCAGAATAAGCGTATATTATGGCAAAAAAGTGAAGTTCTGTTAACCCTACTTGCTGTGGGTATGTGTTGTCCTGCAAAATCCGATGTGTCCACAAAAGATGTCCCACTATGGGCATTGGAAAAGGTGGCAACCATAATGGTCACAAGCAGTAATGAGAGTACACAGCCGGGTAGCCGTGCCGACATAACAACAGGATGGAAGCAAGATACCCTAAACACATGCAAACATGTGCATAGCAACATGTCCCACACCCAGCAACGTGTTTGTCGCATACACAGGACGGCGTATGTCTAAGTGTAATATCCAGAAGCAGAAGCTATGCATGCAAATGTAATACGCAATAGCCCCATTGTAGCATGTAAGTCCCACCCATGTACGCCTGTGCACCCAACCCAGCTATCAGACCTCTGCAGCTTGTTAGAAAAATATGTACTTAAACATATATATGTAATGTTAGTTTGTGTACTTAAACCTGTATATGTAATGATAGCTTAGAAACAGTATAATATGTAATGCATTTAATTCTATTTTACTAGAATGGCAGTAGAAATGATCTTGCATGTAATTGCTTGAAATTTAGCTGTAGTGTGATTAAAACTCTGACCCTGACAGTAGCCAGCTCAGCAGGCTTATGTCTTTCAGCATTATTATCTGCAGGGTTAGAGAGAAATGGATATGTATGCATGTGTATCTTTCTTCCTTCCACCGAGAAGGATGGCCTTGTGAACACTATCAGAGATAGTGTGCAGCTGCTCACCAGAGAGACAAAGGAACGTATTAAGAAGAGACTTGACCATTGTGTGCGAACTAATCCAAGAACCTTGGATAAAGTAACATCTACAGGAAGACATTGTAACTGACCAGGTGCCCTGCAAGGCTGTAATATTCTCATGGGAAACTTTTAAAAAGCATTACATCAGCGTTTACTTATGAATAGAATACTATGGACTATAGTGATGTAAACGCCCTGTGACTGACCACGTCAGTAAGGTGGGCAAAAGCTGATCATAAACTGTATAAAAAGTATGTAACTTCCTTACTGAAATTAGTCAAAACTCTATACATGTTATGTATGGTTTTTTGCCTCCTTGTGTACACGAGTGAAGAAACGTTCTTGAACTTGAGCCTGCTGTCTTACTGACTGTTATTTTGAAATGCCTAATGATTTTTACAGTCTGAATTAACAATTTATCTAACATTTTGGTCCTTCTGAAGCCGGAATTCCCTTGGTAAGCTGCAGGTCAGAGTGCATAGGTGGTACTGAAAACTGCAGGAGAAGTTGCCAGAATGGTTCTTCTCGAGTGAAAAAGACCTCCGACTGAATTGTTGTATGTAAAGAGGCTGTCCACTTTCTGATCTGTGGCCGAAAAGCGGAAAACTGGATCCTAAGAAGAACAGCGGTAAGCGGGAGGCTCAGGTAAGGAGAATTACCCTCTTTGTCTTTGTTTTAGATCAGGGACCAGGTTACACTGTGCTATTGCTAAGGTTTGTGATAGCAGGGAGAGAGAGAGTCGAAGTATTGTATCTTGAGTCATAGATCAGGGAATAACAAATCAAAGTAAACAGTCATTCTAGACACTACTGTGGATATGGGGAAATAAGATACCACGTGGTACAAGAGAAGGGTTACGTAACAGTCTTAGTAAGACATGGGAAATCAGTGCACTAAGAGATCGCGAGATCCGCCCCTAACGGATGACGCGAAGTATATGCAATTGCAAAGAGCAGATAATGTGAGATATTTTGCAAAATGGGTTAATAAATATGAATTTGACGGTAACTTAGATAAAATATCACTAGTGAAACTTTTGAAACAATTAAAATCTGACGCAGAAGGTCAGGCAAAAAAACAACGACAGTTGGGTGTTCCTCAAGCACATAGGTGGATTGAGGAAGTGAACCGAAGGGAGCAGAAGATTAAAGATGCGAAAGCATTATTTTTGGACAAAGAAGATAATAATACAGTAGTAGCAACGGCCCCTCCCCCACCACCTCCTTCGATACCTTATTCAGGATATGAAGCGGGAGGGCGGGCTGGACCCCCCCCCCACGTTATCCTGAGGCAACAGGGGTATTAAAACAACCATTTGTAAGAGAACCTGTTGAAACTAGATCCCGAACACGTAAAACACTTAGAGATGTTCAACTAAGTAGAGATTCATTAGATGAGAGTGAGGAAATCTGTCCATTAATTGAAGTACCAAACCCACAGGCAGGACAGGAAGGCCAGGACTCAACTCTCTTAGTATATAGACCATGGACACCGGAGGATATCCGGAAAGCTACAGAGGGAATTCCCCATCCAAAAATTAATTATGTAAAGTTTATACAAGATTTACAAGGTATGAGATTGAGTTACCACTTCAATGGGGAAGACGTAGAGAAGGTAATTAGACAAATTATAGGTCCGGACTGGCACATGATTTGTGGCGTCTGGAATGCTCGTGACGCACAACTTAGATCACTCCTACATAGTGACGCAGAACTAGATACTAGGTTGAAGGGTCTTACAGACCGAATTACTGAAAAATGGAAACCTAGAGCAGACTGGACTTGTATTAACCAGTGCATACAACAAGATAATGAAACAGTAGATGCATACTATGGTAGATTATTAGAATGTGTCAATAACCATAGTGGTATGATTATTCCTGAAAATCAGAAAGATGATAGTTCATATGAACAACAATTGAAAAATGCATTCTTAAAAGGTTGCATTGCCCCTATCAGTAGCTTCATTACGAAGCATATGATAGATCATCGAACGAGTAGGCTACAAGCCTTACTAGAGTATGCTAGGCATGCTGAGAGACATTTCAACAGCAAAAAGAAAAAGAAGACGCAGGTCTTCACAGCTGAAGACGGAGCAGAACTCTTTGTAGTACAGTCAGGTAAAAAGGGTAAGAGAAATACTCAGGGCAATAAACGCTCTGACAGAGACCCAGAGGACTATGAGGATAGAAAGAAAAGAGGTGAGTGCTTTAACTGCGGGAAGAGAGGACATTTAGCAAGGGATTGCAGGAATAAACCACCTGCAGAAAGAAAGGATAAAAATGTTGAGGATTGACTATATGACAGTCGTACTGTCCAACAGTCATCAGGAGAGACTAATGGGCAGGGAGATAATGTAAATATAATAGAAGAAATAGATGGAATGCAAACAGATGTTGAAACTGGGGAAAGTGAAGTTTTAGATTTAGCCTTGTTGAGCTTGGAGCTCTATTTGGCAGACGCAAAACCGGAAGTTACACTTCTGGTGGAGGGGAGAGAAGTAAAATCTTTGTGTGATTCAGGAGCATCACGAACTTTGATACACCCTTCAAAGTTACCGGAACACTCAGAATCACCTGACTACATATTAGTGAAAGCAGCAAACGGACAGCTATACAGGAACCACTTTCCCATGATATAGCAATAACTGACCCTGTCTCAGGTATGACCCAGAGAAGTAAAATAGTACTTTCTGCAAAATGTCCAATGAATTTATTGGGAAGAGATCATATGCAGCTTGTTGGCATAGCAGTAGTTCCTACCATGAAGGGTATGGAGGCACAGAGACAAATGGATGCTTTTGTAGTGCGATCGGAGGGTGAAGCCTATTATTGGTACAGCCAGGACCTGGTTACGACCGGTCCAGGGGCAGTGACCAAAGAACTGATGAACGTAGCCATCAGTAAGGTGCCCTCCCTCGACTTTGATCAGCAACATTTGTTACATTGTACTCTATACTATTGTAGCACAGCAGGGCCTGATAAGGAATATGAACAACAATTGTTCAGAAATCCTGCAAATAGATTAGTATTACGGACTTTGTATTGGGATACTGAGGGTAATAGTGTGGTGAGTTGTTCATTACCTCAGGAATTCATGGAATTGTACAAGTCCAACAAGCTACCGCATGTCAGTTTAACCAAAGGTAGAAATGTTAGGTGGGTAGATCTGGGTGACAAAGTGACAAGATGGGAAAAACAAACCGACTCAGAACTGTCGGAGCAAGGAGTACAGAAGCAGAAATTAAATTGGCTAATGCAGGCACGGCCAGCTGTACACTTACAGCAGAGTGAGGACAGCTGATTGGCGTTCTTGTTAGAAGAAGAAGAAAAAGCCTTGGGTGATATACCAAGCACTCTTTGGTCAACAGGGAAATCAGATGTAGGGCTTATTCGGACAGCAGGTCCAGTAACTATTACACCAAAATCGGCATTTAGACCACAAAAGAGACAATATCCTTTAAGGAAGGATGCAGAGCAGGGAATCAAACCTATAATAATGGCATTACTTAAGGAAGGGATACTGGTAGAATCTTTGGATTCACCATGTAATACTCCTCTGTTTCCTGTTAAAAAAGCAAACGGGGAATGGCGGATGGTACAGGATTTACAAGCCGTAAATGATGCGATAATACCTAGGGCACCTACGGTGCCAGACCCACATACTTTATTAAATGATTTGAAGCCACAACAGAAGTATTTTACCATGGTAGATATAAGCAATGCTTTCTTTTCAATACCTATACACCCTGATAGTCAATATTGGTTTGCGTTTACATTTCAGGGTAAAAGGTATACATATACTCGACTACCACAGGGATATTGCGAAAGTCCAACAATATTCGCACAGGAGATGGCTAGCAACCTGGTGGGATTTACTCCACCAGGGGGCAGTCAAGTGTTACTTTATGTAGATGACATCTTGCTTGCAGCCCCTACCCAGCAGCAATGTAGGGAAGACACAATAGCATTGTTGAAGTTTTTAGCAGAACAAGGGCATAAAGTAAACAAGCACAAATTGCAACTTTGGAAAAAGCAGGTTAAGTACCTGGGATATGTGATATCCAAGGAGGGTAGAACATTAGATGAAGATAGAAAAACAGCAATTTTGCAAGCACCTAAACCAACTACCAAAAAGGAAATTATGTCCTTTCTGGGAACGACTAATCTTTGTCGAAGTTGGATACCAAATTATGCTTTGGAGACAGCTCCATTGGCTGACTTAATATTTAAAACACCGATGGCAGCACAAGAGATACTACATTGGACACCGGAAGCAGAAACAGCTTTCTGCAGACTAAAACAATTGATAATTTCATCATTAGTGTTAGGACTTCCGAATTACCATAACAGTCTTTTCAGACCGTGGATCGTAGGCAGGGATATATGACGTCAGTGTTGACGCAACAGCATGGAAGTAAGCAACGCCCCATAGCTTACTATTCATTGCAGTTAGACCCGGTGGCACGGTCATTGCCACATTGTGTACAGGCAGTTGTCGCAGCTGCTATGGCAGTACAGGCTTCGGCCTCGGTGGTGTTGTCCCACCCTCTCACTTTGAGAGTGCCCCATGCAGTTGCGATAATTTTACTGCAACAGAAAATAGCATTCTTATCCCCTGCTAGACATCTTTCTTGTATGACCATACTACTGAGTCAACCTCATATGACAATTGAACGATGCACAACATTAAATCCATCAACGTTACTTCCGACTCCTGTGGATGGCACACCACACAGTTGCCTGCAGGAAATGGAACAAATAACCTTACCTAGACAAGATCTCACTGATGTGCCTTTAGCTGATGCAGAGGTGACATTTTATGTGGACGGATCATGTAGAAAGGGTCCTACAGGAAAGAATCTAGTGGGTTATGCAGTAGTAACAGATGTTGAGATTGTAGAAGCCCAACCCCTGCAGCATAACCTGTCTGCTCAAGCAGCAGAATTGATAGCTTTAACACGTGCCTGCACTTTAGCGAAAGACAGATGTGTAAACATATATACTGATAGTCAGTATGCTTTCTCTACAGTGCATGTTTTTGCGCAACAGTGGAAGAATAGGGGAATGATAACATCCACTGGCAAACCAATTAATCATGCGCAATTAATTTTGAATTTGTTAGATTCCATTCAGTTACCTACTAAAGTAGCTATTTGCAAATGTGCAGCTCATACTAAACAACAGGATAAGATTTCAAAAGGTAATGCTCGGCCTGATGCAGCTGCAAAGCAAGCTGCCTCAGACTCAGAGACTTTGTTTTCAAATGAGGAATTACAACCTTCTGAGATTTTAGATCTAGAAACGTTGAAGACAATGCAGACATTAACTACAAAAGCAGAAAAACAGAAGTGGGTTAGACGAGGAGCAATTCTTGAAGATGGACTGTACATCTCCAAAGAGAAGAAGCCAATATTACCATCTAATTTATTTAGATATGCGGCTTGGTTGAGCCATGGGCAGAGCCATGTCTCAACAGGGGGGATGGTACAGTTAGTTAACAGAATATTCCAAACATATGGATTCACAAACTACACACAAACATTTTGTGCAGCATGTCATATTTGTAATGAACATCATGCACAGGGAGCATTCAAACCGAAGCGAGGGAGTTTCCCTACACCACCATATCCGTTCCATACTATTTGTATGGATTTTATATAACTGAATAAATGTGAAGGAAAGAAATACTGTTTAGTGATCATAGATATGTTTTCAAAATGGGTAGAAGCCTTTCCAACCAGGAATCCGGATGCAGCAACAGTGGCAAAGGCCTTAGTAAAGGAAATCATTCCTAGATTTGGCATACCGGAGAGAATTTATAGTGATAATGGAACACAATTTGTCAACCAGACAATCCAGCAACTTGGGAGTGTTTTTGGGATTTCTTTGAGAAATCATTGTGCCAACCACCCACAGTCAGCAGGACTGGTGGAGAGGTACAATGGGATCTTGAAAAATAAGTTAAGGAAATTGATGAGTGAGACTCAGAAGAATTGGATTTGCTGTCTACCTTTAGCACTGCTGAGCATGAGAACAGTTCCAAATGTAAAGGGTTTGACCCCCTTTGAAGTAGTATTTGGAAGGGCATATTATGTGCCACAGTGGAAAGCTCTCATGCCTGCAGAGCTGGAGGCCGATAGCTCATTAGCTACTTATATGAAAAGATTGTTAACAAATAAGACTGTTTTGCAGTTGAACTCTTTTTCAGACAAAGAAGAAACAAAACCGGAAGCCGTGCTGACCCCGGGGTCCTGGATTTGGCTGAAGGTTATCAAATGGAAAATTTGGACAAGTCCAAAGTGGGAAGGTCCGTACCAGGTACTGTTGGCAACGCCTACCGCAGTAAAAGTTGCTGAGAGATCATCCTGGGTTCATCTGACGCACTGTAAACCGCTTAAGGAATTTAAGTTAGACAGACATTTTGTAGCTGATATACCACAGAGACAGGATGGCCAGGGGCAGAGTGTATAAAAATGCAAAACAACCCCAAAGACATTGGTTCACTGGCCTACTGATCATACACCTATTAACCATGCTTGTGGTGACTTTTTTGTTGTAGTGGTATTTCTTGCATATAACTACACAAGTAAAAATGATGAAACGTGATGAACTGGCCATAGAATGGCATCCAAACTTTAACACGTACCTAGCCATGAAACGTGTATATGTAGAGACTATGAACGTTTCAAACTGCTGGGTTTGTACTGCCATACCTACAGCATATGGAGGACTTTTGATGTCTGCTGTCCCCTTGGGGATAAATGAGACTTGGGAGAATGTATTATTTGACACAGGTACTGTGAGATCACAGGACAAAGTGGCATTGTATTTACCTGTTACACAAAGAGGAATTGTTTGTTTTGATAAGAATGATACACTCCAAGTTTGTTGGAGTAATTGTAACATAACTGTGTCTTATAAATGTTATATAAAAGCCAAAGACCAGAGTACTAGTTGTAGCACGAATTATGATTCGTATTTGAGCTTAATGAAAACAACGTTAAAAGATGTGCAGACAAATCCTGAATTGTATAAACAGTTGTCTGTTATAGACAGGAAAATGTTTCATTCAGAGTTAACCCGCATCAGTACTAAAGTAGAAAATTGCTAGTTTGTTTGTGGGTAAAAAGCATATAAATGGTTACCTGAGAATTGGTCCGGCATTTGTTTTTTGGGTTATCTGGTTCCAGCCATAAGACATACTGCAGAATTGCCTCTGGGTAAGATATGCAATGTGAGAGATGTAGCTCAAAAAACTGGGAACACAGTCGAGAAACCTACTAATCCAGTGGGTAAGATCGAAGCGAGTTGGAAAGACCAGTCGTCTGTGAAGGATAAAGAATAATTGACTCATATGGACTTGAGTGACAGTGTCATATCCTGGCCTGGAATATTCCCAGCCTATGGAGCAGTCAAATCGATCTGGGAACTGAGAAAAGTGTCAAAACCTCTCGAAGTAATGAGCAATGCGGCTTTTTCCGCTCTCGAACTTGTGACTGATGAACTGAATGCAATGAGAACTGTTGTACTACAAAAGCGAATGGCTCTTGACTTCACCCTAGCGTGAGAGGTGGTAATGCGGCGCTTATCAAAGAAGAATGCTGTGCGTATATTCCAGACAATAGACATGACATCAATGACCACCTAGAGGTAATACAGCAGGTATCAGCCATGGCGGAACCAGGCCCAAACCCACTGACGAACTATTTCCAGAATCTATTTGGGGGGGTGGGGTTCAATCCCAATGAATATTTTGATTGCTATTTGTGTAGTTTTGCTCATAATTGGAGCATGTGTCTGTTGCGGGATACCCTGTGTGAAAAGGTTGGTTAGAGATTTTGTTGATATATCAGTAACTGAGACTATGTACCAGGACATGGAATTGAATCTGTTGATACCAAGTGAAAGTCTGTCTGAAATATGAAATAAATGACTTGCTTAGCTGAAAGTCCTTAGAAGGGAAAGGCTAAGGAATGAAATGATATTGTTTATGTTTCTGAACAGAATGAAAAGCATTAAAAGGAGGGAGAATGTTAGAAAAATATGTACTTAAACATATATATGTAATGTTAGTTTGTGTACTTAAACATGTATATGTAATGATAGCTTAGAAACAGTATAATATGTAATGCATTTAATTCTATTTTACTAGAATGGCAGTAGAAATGATCTTGCATGTAATTGCTTGAAATTTAGCTGTAGTGTGATTAAAACTCTGACCCTGACAGTAACCAGTGCAGCAGGCGTATGTCATTCAGCATCAGTTACCTGCTGGGTTAGAGAATAATAAATGTATGTACAGGTATATCTTTCATCCATCCACTGAGGAGGATGGCCATGTGAGCTCTATGTAACACAGAGTACAGCTGGACACCAGAGAGACAAAGGAACATAGTAGGAAATGAATTGACGATGGTATCTGAACAGGCTTTGAACGTTGACAGAGCAGAATTTACAGAAGGACATTCTAATTGACTATGCGCCTCGCAAGGCTGTGCTATTGTTATGGGAAAACATTTAATAAGCATTACCTCAGCACCGTTGTAGGAATACAATATTGTGGACTATAGTGATGTAAATGCCCTGTGACTGACCACATCATTAAGGTGGGCAAATGATGATTGTAAACACAATACTCATACAGCCGCTTTGTATAGAGTCAGACAAAAATCTATACCTGTACTGCATTGTTCTCTTCCTCCTGGTGCACACTATTAAAACGTTGTGAAACTGAGCTTCCTGTGTGAATGACTGTCATTATGAAAAGAGTAATGAGTGTGACAGTGCGAGTTAAACAACGTAACTGACAGATGTGTATGTTCCAGCATGGGAATAGGTCAAGCCAACCACCACAATCATCATGTGTACCACATACAAACAGCCAGTAACACGCAGTGGTAATGCAGGAAGGCATACACGACTGTGGGAATAGCACAGGACATATGGCACATGCCAAGTGCAGATGCGTGACACAAAAGCCCTGGATGGGGCTCCTGCAAAGATGAACATGTGCTAACCACACCTCCCACAGACGTACTGGCAATGAAAACACATGCCAAACACACATTAACACTACCGTCCAATCCATGACTGCAATGGAGGCTGGTCAAACACCACAATGAAGCATGCACAAACACGGACATGTGTAACCGTTGCCTTAACACCCCCCCATAGGCCAAAGAAGAATAGAATGGACATATGCATGTAATGTTGTGAAGGATGTGTGGTAGTCCTCAGTATCATAGTGGTAGGGACACAGATACACTGTAATCAACAGTGACGTATGTGCACTGTAGACAGCATACCTGCAGGTAATACAGAGGACAATCACGTGCCACAGAAATATACACATGAGAAAGAGGATAGGGATAGACAAGTGTAAATGGGACAAAGTATGAATATAGGTTCATAGGTCCATAGGTACAGGGTAGGCTATCTACCCAAGTTCAGCCATAACCCTACACCATAGGTAGGATTCCTTTGCCAACCGTCAGGTCCGGAGATAAAATGCTTACGATATTGCCGCACCTCTGTCAAGCAGTGATAATGATGTAATCCCTGGCCTACATCTGCAATCCCCCATCCAACGGACAAGATACCCCTTGAACAAGGCTAGCAATCATCTCTGCCTCATATGTACTGTGATGTAGATCCACAGCATAGTGAGTGTCTGTGTGACGATGTGTCACACAAACACATCCATCAATGACCGCGTCAAGGTTCATGTCACCCACCCTTGTGGTTCCGAGGGATGTAGATACAGTAGGTGAAGCATAGACATCACATATGGGTCGATATGGCCTCGCATGTCAGGCGCAGGTCAACACTGAAGAAGAGGTATGTGACCGAATGGAGCAGGGGCCCTAACAGTGGGGCAGCATTACACAACTCCATTACACCCTGTATCTGTATGACAATTAACCTATGAGGCCTTCCCAGCTGCTGTAGGTGTTGGGTCAGATACCCTCTGAATGGGGCAATGTACGCAATCATAGGTGTAACACGTAATGAGTACAAGGAGACAATGACCTACCCAGATCTAGATGTGAATCCCTGCACAAACAGGTGGTCATTGTAGAAGTCCCACTGAACCACGATAGCAACGTGTGTGTGGAACGAATGGTGATTGACAACCTCTGTCCCCTGTTCCCGGTAATTACCCCTGTGCACAGTGGACTGCCACCCATTTGCTGGGCAGGGGTGACCTCGTACCCCTCGACAGGTATGATGTTGCATGACCTTGCAGTTAGCTGTAGGCCATGTCCCTGACAGCAGACATGCATATCTGGGAGGCCCCTCTGAAGGATATCTGTGTCAGATGTGTGTCCCACTATGGCACCCAATTTGCAGTCATCTGCAAACATTGTCAGCCATAACCCCTGTGTATGCCTGTACTTTGGAAATGTATATGCCGAAAAGAGTTGACCCAGGACTGAGCCCTGTGGGACACCACCTGTGACTGGCTGTGAGTATGACATAGCGCCAGCAACTATGACTGTGTGGGGTCTGTCACCTAGCCAGTTCACAACCCATCTGGCGATGTATGTACTTACATTCAAGCTGATGGGTCTAGCAATGATACTGGAGTGTGGTATTGTGTTGAAGGCCATTTCCAGGTTGAGGTAGGCTGTATGGACTGCTTTACCCTCATCAATGGCCTTGGTGACTGATCCTAAAAAGTCACCAAGTGTAAAAGGCATGCTCTGCCTGTGACCAAGCCAAACTGAGTTTGATCCAAAGTATGCAAGTCCCCTATGTCTGCATCTGTGGGTTCTATTATGATCCTTCTCCATGGCATTGCAGATAAGGCTTGTCAAGTCAATGGGATGGTAATCACCAGGGTCAGTGGAGGCACCATCCTTGTGAAGTGGGACTACAGTTGGCCTGTGCCACTACTTGGGTATGTATCTTGAGGTGAGGCTAAGATTACACAGCCGTCCAAATGTGGGTTTAAGTCCCCATTGAGTCTGTGGAGTACACAGCTGGGACAACATCTGGTCCCATGGATGCTGTGTTTACTGTCTTGGAGAGAGCATTTCCCACCTGTGCATTACAGATGTTCCGGGATCTATAATCCCCTGGTATAGATATCACTCCATGTGGGGGGGAGGGGGTGGATCAGTCAGCACCGAACCTGTCAGCCAGTATGTTGGCAATGTGTGTAGGTTCAGTAATCTTCACATCATTCTGAACCCAGTCCGAGCATATCTGGGAGTGTCTTCCCAGGTGTCCAACATACCTAAAGAAGGCCTTATGACTGTCTGCCAAATCCCTGTTGATGTCTCCGTTGAAATCGCCATGGATGATTTCATGAGAACTTGTAGGTCTTCACATATAATGAACAAGGGTGTCTAACCTTACAAGTAGTCTGCTCCATCTCGTAGTAGCTACCACCTGTCATTGTAGAGCTTGTTCATGGCTGGGGTCCAGCAGACTGGATGCCTGGCTCTGGTACAAAGAGTCCCTGTTGTGTCTGGGATTGCCTGATCCATGCAGTCCTGTAGGTGCTGCTGGAAGGCATATGTACGTGATTCAGCGGTATGAGTAATGTTAACCACCGGCTCAGGGGCATTAAAGGAGACCACAATAGTGTTCAGATGTGTGAAGTCGGCCTTTGAGAAAGGCATATGTATGGTAACCGCACCACCCACAGCATTCTATGCCAATAGCAGAAGCTATTGTAGGTTGTCCAAACACACGTGTCCGTACACATGGAACATCATAGCAATAAACCACGGGCGGATGTGGGTAATGCTAGATATACCCACGGCAGACGGTGCGTTCGGTCAGACGCCGAGGGACCACACACATAGCCGGCCGTAGGTATAGGCCAACTAGGCAGCCGCCTGGGCGCCGCTCCACTAGGGCACCTTTCCAGCCTTTAGTTGGTGTAGGTAGACCAGGACGGGGTAGCGGGATGTGGCGGTGGCACCATGGAGTCCTTCTGCCTAGGGCACCGCTAGACCTAAGGCCACTCTTGCCGTGGCAAATACAGCAGTACCCACACCCAGACGCGGGACATTGCTAGTATGCCACATCATCTATGGAAAGAAACCATATATTCCCAGACATAATGGCACCGCATAATGCCTGTCTGCCGCCCAAATGCAGACATACGGCACCCGCGGTGGTGCGGACGTACTGCGCGAGATGTCCGTTAACAATGTCGACACCGTCTCGCTCTGTGAAACAAAGTCAACATAGCGACAACAGCGACGCAGAGCCCGATGTCCCCGTTGCTAAGCTGTTCAACCTGTTCTGCCATGTTAAATGTGTGTAGCAGAGCGGGACTGGCCCAAACTAAGCAACCGAGATGTCCGTGGCTCAGTGAAAGCCGTCACGCAATTCTGAACCGATGCAAAATAGCGAGACAGGTTATAAATACCGAGGGTTAGTAATGGAAATAGGTCCATTCGACCAGACCGTGTGCAATTACTGTAACAGGATCTACAACGTGTACGCCAGCCAATCAGCACACAATGTCAGGAATAATGGGGGGGGGACATGGTATCACAGACACGGACAAACCGTGCCCATGTGACTCATCTAACATTCGAACACGGTCAGGGCAGTCCCGTACACTGGGCGGACAAGACCAAACCCAAAGCACCACAGACACACCCTGACAATCGACGGCCTGTATGCGTAGGGGATATAAGCCCCTGTGATCTCAACACCCCTGCGGTCACGACATATGCATCCTGGGCCATGTGCAGGAGGGAATAAGGAATGTTCAACATGTAGTACCGCACCTTTCCCAGCAGGAGAATGGATGCCTGTGACGTACGTGAGTGCGGGGGGGGGATATGTAAATATAGCTAAGTACCATGGGTATGCATATTAATGAGACCGAACAGCCAACGTGTAGTGGTCACAGTAACCGGCAAACGTGATTGCAGTCCCGTTTGAATTACGACCATAAAACATATAAATGTGAACGTGTACGTAATGCGTCCATGCCGCAAAGACTGTTACATGTATAAAGGTGAAAGTGCGCCCGCGACACGTCCGTCGACCGGATCACAGATATGTTACCGGAATAGTCACATCTAACACAGACCACGTAAACACACAGACCCAGTTAACATATGTAAACAGAACACGGATATACATGTGCGCCAGAACCCACAATTAGGAGATGCAAGTGCTGCGTGTCGCCTGTGATCCACACGAAGCAGGGAAAGTTGAGGATGTGTCCTCCACGTCAATCATACATGTCCCAGAAATGTCAGCCCCTGAAAGTATGGAATCGGGCAATGCCATGTAAAGTACCGTTAGAAATAATCAGAAGCACACGCTATGTGATGAGACAAACATAGAATGTCGATAGAATAACGCGGTGTGTTAGTAGTATGGATCGATGACGGTAATGCACCAGCAACCCGACACACTTGTCAGAAGGTGCCCCGCACGTAATGCGTTCAGTTGGCTCACACTTGTTGACCGCCTAGGCTACGGGATATATGTCCAGTGTCAGCAGAGGCCAGTGGAGAAATGATTCACACACAATAATAGCACAACATACAAATGTACTCATATATGTAACCACAAAAGAACAACAATAGAAAGTGTCCTGAAAGGACTGATTACACACAGATCCCAAACGACAGAGAAATATATGGCCAGTGGAAGCACGTCACAATTATGGGATCAGGTCTGTAAACAAGCAAGAAGGTCACACATGTCACGCCAGCGATTTGCCAGATAGGCACAGGTCAATGTAACACACTGCAAGATTAAGGGCCAAACATCCGTACACCATGCCAGAACCTGTACAGTGGAAAGGTATGGCATGGTAATTGATGTGTGTACACAGGTAATCCACAGACAGTAACAAAGAAAGGTAGGAAACGAGGGGTTCACATGTACATATCTACACACAGCAGTCCGACGGCCCGTAGATATGACGATGGACATAGATTTGCCACTGGAATACAAGAGGTAAACAACTACAGTGTATTCCATTTCAAATTGATATAGTTTGTATACAGTCATATTCATATGTAATATTGTGACCCTTATTTACATGCATATGTATACAAAATATGCTGTAAATGTACTTATGTATTCCATGCTTTGGAATCGTAATGCAACAATTATACACATTGATATACAATAGCATGGTCAACACACTACATCCTAAGGTTTACTCACAACAATTATCAACTATGTTTCAATATACTGATTGTATTGACCAATATCGTAGTTATGTTAACATATTGTTGTTGTATTATTGTTTCCATTAAGTAATGTATGCAACACTGATATGTATATGTCACTTTATCATCATGACTCGAGCACTGTCCACCTAACTATGAGCAGGTGTATTGATTAATTGACTTTAAACTGACTCTGAAGGAAGTGTATAAGGGACGACTATCCCATGTATTTCGTACTCCGACGATGCCCCATGTCAGTGGGTGAAAGAGCTCAGTATCCTTTGACTGTGGAGTGTATGGTTGTTGTCATTGTCCGTTTCGGCCTGATTTATGTTCAACAATGTCTTTTATGAAGATGACCAGGACTCGGGTTTGCTGTATTTCCGCTTACTGGCACGTGGATATAGATAGGCCAAGTAATACATAATACGGGTAGTCAAACAGACATCCGTGATTGGGGAACATACAGCAGCAGCCAAAACCACTGGCCAGATGGTGACAGCCCAACAAGTTCTACACTTTACATATGCACATCGGTGTCCACTGTAGGACTCCAAAAATTGATCCATCCGCAACATCAACCAGCTGCGATCGACACAGACGAAGTGACAGCCGTGACCACGGCACAGCTAGACACATGCACCACCAGCGTGTTTAAGGTTGATGACAACTGTCCATGAAATGCAGGACATATGAACAGAAATCCCCAGATTGTCGTGTCCATAGAAGTGCGTCCACATCCCAGTCCCGCACACATGAAGGATGTGTAATGGGTACCGTGGAGGGCTGCAGCCATGGGATCCTGGGTATGCAGAAATGGGGCCCGGTGTTGTTTGGCAGATGATCCGTTGTCCCGCCCCGTGGGAGGGATGTGGGTATAGCACGTGCCTTCCCCAATAATGATGCAAAGCATCCACCGGATATTGCTAAAAGCATGTGTGAAATGTGTACAGCCCTATATCAGTGTCCAGCAGGCAATTCCCATGGATGGACAAGCCTACGTCCATGATGGCATCCATACCTGCAAGGACGGTGGAATTACACAGCTGCAGTAAGGCATAACACAGGAAATACAGATGGAAACAACAGTAGACACACCCCATAGAAATCCATCCTGCCGTGCGAATCCCGGCGTACACAGCAACCAAGCTGCTAGCAAGTATATGGGGATCACCCGCTTCCACTCGCTGAACATACGGGTGACCTGTGGAACACATATTAATGGCACACCAACAACGCCAACTAGGAAGGTCATAGCATGGTTAAACTATGGCGTTCCCACTCATAAAGAACATCCTTTCATGAATAAATAGGTTCTACATGTACCGGCTGTGTTATAATGACAATACAGTGGCGGATAGTTCACAATGGGACCTCTGAGGATTACTTAAAGCAGTTGCCAACCTGCAGTACTAGAGTAACACCATATGGGTTAATTGTGGAAGGACACGGGTTCTGTAGCACTACATAATATGGGTAGGCAAACAGACATCCGCGACTGGGGAACATACAGCGGCAGTCCAAACCACTGGCCGAATGGACACAGTCCAACATGTTCTACACTTTACATATGCACATCGGTGTCCATTGTAGGACCCAAAAATTTATCCTTAGGTGTTGGCAACAGGCTGCGATCGTGTGACCCAGAAGAGGTGACAGCCGTGACTACGGCACAGGTAGATATATGCACCACCAGCGTGTTCAAGGGTGATGACAAGTGTCCATGAAATGCAGGACATATGAATAGGACTCCCCAGGTCGCTGAGTCCATAGACGTGCGTTCACATCCCATTCCCGCACACATGAAGGATGTGCAATGGGTACTGTCGAGGGTTGCAGACATGGGATCGTGGGTATGCAAAAATGGGTCTCTGTGTGGATTGGCAGATGATTCGTTGTCCCGCCCTGTGTGAGGGACGTGGGCATGGCATATGCGTTACTCCGCACTAATAATGCAAATCATCCACCGGAGAATGCAGAATGTAGCTGTGAAATGTGTCCAGCCCTATACCACTGTCCATTAGGCAGTTCCCATGGATGGACAAACGTACGGCCAAGATGGCACCCACAGCTGCAAACCTGGTGGAATCCCACAGCTGTAGTAAGGCATAACACAGGAAATACAGATGGGACTACAGTAGACACACCCCATACAAAGCCAGACCGCCGTGCGAATACCGCGCATACAGCACCCAATCCGCAGCAAGAGAATGGGGATCACACGCCCATTCCGCGGAACAAATGGGCGACCTGCGGAACACATACTAATGGCACACCAACAACGTCAACTAGGAAGGTTATGGGATGGTGAATCTATGGCGTAGCCACATAGAAAGAACATCCTTCAAGGAATTAATAGGATCCACGTTTCGTCCGTGTTAGTTCCACACTACAGAGGCGGGAATGTCCCAATGGGGAATCTGCGGATCAGTTAAAGCAATTGTTAGCCTGCAACATTGGAATTACACCATTTGTGTTCAGTGGCGGAAAAAACGGTTTACGTAGCACTACATAATATGGGTACTCAAACAGACATTCGTGATTGCTGAACATACAGCAGCAATCAAACCCACTGGCCAGATGGACACAGTCCAATACATTCTACACTTTACATATGCATATTGGTGTCCATTGTAGGACCCAAAAATTTATCCGTACGAAATGTCAACCTGCTGCGATCGGGAGACCCAGATGAAGTGACAACCGTGACCACGGCACAGCTACATATATGCACCACCAACGTGTTCAAGGTTGATGACAAGTGTCCATGAAATGCAGGACATATGAATAGGACTCCCCAGGTTGCTGAGTCCATAGACGTGCGTTCACATCCCATTCCCGCACACATGAAGGATGTGCAATGGGTACTGTCGAGAGTAGCAGCCATGGGATCGTGGGTATGCAAAAATGGGTCTCGGTGTGGATTGGCAGATGATTCGTTGTCCCGCCCCGTGTGAGGGACGTGGGCATGGCATATGCGTTACTCCGCACTAATAATGCCAATCATCCACCGGAAAATGCAGAATGCAGCTGTGAAATGTGTACAGCCCTATACTAGTGTCCAGTAGGCAGTTCCCATGGATGGACAAACGTACGGCCAAGATGGCACCCATAACTGCAAACCTGGGGGAATCCCACAGCTGTTGCAAGGCATAACCCAGGAAATACAGATAGGGACTACAGTAGACACTCCCCATACAAAGCCAGACCGCTGGGCAGATACCGCGCATACAGCACTCAATCTGCCAGCACATAAATGGGGATCACGCTTCCATACAGCGGAACAGATGGGTGACCTGTGGAACCATACCAATGGCACAATATCAACGTCAGCTGGGAAAGACATACGATGGTCAAACTATGGCGTTCCCACCAATGAAAGACATCCTTCAGTGAATTAATAGGATTGATGTCAATTGACCATGGAAAACACCTAATCAACAATAAAGACTCGCTGGCACCCTATGGCCACAAACCATGTCACACATAGGTAGATGGAACAGTCAACGTAAACATTTCGTCCACGACAGGTCACATATGGTATCCAAAGGTTCTTCATAGACATGTATGCGCTATCACCCGTAGGCCCCGTGAGACTTACACATAACATGGAAGCATCCAGGCTTTAAATATCCACCCTTACACTTCCATTTGTCACTTTCTATGCGAACAATGAACATGTAGCCACAGCATAGAAAGCACAGACGCACTGCTAACGACACACACACATGTCAACATCTCAGAAAGCATCCTATGAACACACGTATTACATGATATTGTACTATGCCGAATCCTCAACAATCAAAGACCTAACAATGTATATGGAAGATATGCATAGCATATCACTGTAATACAACGGTACAGAACTGACAGAGTGGACAAATGTATGTTAACCCTACATCTGTATCTACACTACATTCCCGTTACGGGTGTTTGCTCCACCTGCTTCTCAAAAGATGCCTCAGCAGTTATCCATCGGTCAGCCCTGGTGTGTGGCCAACCCTCCACCTACTAATCTATCTACATCCGCATTCTACAGCATAGCTGAGGAGGTCCCTCCTGTGGTGTTATAATCTAGACGTCGTAAAACACCGAATGTAGACGTATGCCTTGTGATGTGCCCATAGCGGGCCGTAGGCATACGCCAATCCTGCGGCTGCCCAGGGCGCTCTAGTAGGGCCACCTGTCTAGTAGGCGTGTCACGTAGGTATACCAAGATGGGTGCACCATGTGTTGTGGTGGCGTGCGCCATGTAGCCCCACAGCCTAGGGCAGCGGCCGATCTAAGGCCGCTGCCGGAGAGGTAGTACAGTCTGCAGGTATGTGCAGACGTGCACATGTAACAGCGGTCCACAAGGATACCCATAGTGGCGACAGCTGCACACATGGCTATAGCGGGACACACACACGGCCATGCATACAGCACAGTTAGACATACACACACCATAAATAGGCAAGTACACACAAGGTGTATGTCGTGTATGGGTACAGTGTCAGGACAGCAAGGATAGCTGTCTGCCACGTAATCCAGCAGATGTCTATGAGGTGTTCTGGAATACGGACGGTGCATGGACAATGTGTGGATATGCAACGTACCACAGTTATATGTGTCAGCCGTGCAAGTATGCGATACATGGGGAAGACAGCTGTCCATGGTAGAGCAGCGGTACGGGCACAACATAGGTACATAGATATACAAAGAAAGAGATACAGACGGACACATCCGGCAGGCCCGTGAGTGTAATGTACACAGCACCCCACCACACCATAGTAGGGTGCACGTGGAGAACACGCTATGGAGGTCGCCGACCAGAACAAGCACACAAGCAGTACACGAGCTGCGTCCCGCCATCCACAAACACAAGGATGGCGCCAGGTTATGGGTGTTCCGCGTAAACCTCAAAGCCATACCGTATGAACCCATGCAGCTGGGAGCTTGGACACACACACACATGTGGCACGCATGGTGATTGACCACACCCCCACATACCCAACCGCACAAACGTACAACACAGGTATGGTATGCGCTACGTGGACCACCGAGCACACCACCAGCAGAGGCACATGTACAGGTGGGTGGCAACAACCGTACAGGAATGGCCGCTGGTAGGCAAGGTATGTGTTGCGAAGCATCTAAAAGCATGTTCATCTGCAGAGGCAGCTGGAAACACACACAGGCAGCTGGAAACACACACACACACACACACACACGGAAGGGCCGGGAGTCGAACCTACGCCTATCTACATGAACTCACTACAGTATGAAGCATTTACAGAACGCGCTACCGAGTTTACTGAGCACAGCGCTGTCAGAGGCATACTTCTAGGCTGGTGACATCACCCGCAAGACAATAGCTGGCAATAGCCAAGGTATGTGTTTTGAAGCGTCTAAAAGCATGTTCATCCGCAGAGGCAGCTGGAAACACACACACACACACACGGAAGGGCCGGGAGTCGAACCTATGCCTATCTACATGAACTCACTACAGTATGAAGCATTTACAGAACGCGCTACCGAGTTTACTGAGCACAGCGCTGTCAGAGGCATACTTCTAGGCTGGTGACATCACCCGCAAGACAATAGCTGGCAATAGCCAAGGTATGTGTTTTGAAGCGTCTAAAAGCATGTTCATCCGCAGAGGCAGCTGGAAACACACACACACACACACGGAAGGGCCGGGAGTCGAACCTACGCCTATCTACATGAACTCACTACAGTATGAAGCATTTACAGAACGCTACCGAGTTTACTGAGCACAGCGCTGTCAGAGGCATACTTCTAGGCTGGTGACATCACCCGCAAGACAATAGCTGGCAATAGCCAAGGTATGTGTTGCGAAGCGTCTAAAAGCATGTTCATCCGCAGAGGCAGCTGGAAACACACACACACACACACACACGGAAGGGCCGGGAGTCGAACCTACACCTATCTACATGAACTCACTACAGTATGAAGCATTTACAGAACGCTACCGAGTTTACTGAGCACAGCGCTGTCAGAGGCATACTTCTAGGCTGGTGACATCACCCGCAAGACAATAGCTGGCAATAGCCAAGGTATGTGTTGCGAAGCATCTAAAAGCATGTTCATCCGCAGAGGCAGCTGGAAACACACACACACACACACACGGAAGGGCCGGGAGTCGAACCTACGCCTATCTACATGAACTCACTACAGTATGAAGCATTTACAGAATGCGCTACCGAGTTTACTGAGCACAGCGCTGTCAGAGGCATACTTCTAGGCTGGTGACATCACCCGCAAGACAATAGCTGGCAATAGCCAAGGTATGTGTTGCGAAGCGTCTAAAAGCATGTTCATCCGCAGAGGCAGCTGGAAACACACACACACACACACACACGGAAGGGCCGGGAGTCGAACCTACGCCTATCTACATGAACTCACTACAGTATGAAGCATTTACAGAACGCGCTACCGAGTTTACTGAGCACAGCGCTGTCAGAGGCATACTTCTAGGCTGGTGACATCACCCGCAAGACAATAGCTGGCAATAGCCAAGGTATGTGTTGCGAGGCGTCTAAAAGCATGTTCATCCGCAGAGGCAGCTGGAAACACACACACACACACACACACACACACGGAAGGGCCGGGAGTCGAACCTACGCCTATCTACATGAACTCACTACAGTATGAAGCATTTACAGAACGCGCTACCGAGTTTACTGAGCACAGCGCTGTCAGAGGCATACTTCTAGGCTGGTGACATCACCCGCAAGACAATAGCTGGCAATAGCCAAGGTATGTGTTTTGAAGCGTCTAAAAGCATGTTCATCCGCAGAGGCAGCTGGAAACACACACACACACACACACACACGGAAGGGCCGGGAGTCGAACCTACGCCTATCTACATGAACTCACTACAGTATGAAGCATTTACAGAACGCTACCGAAGTTTACTGAGCACAGCTGTCAGAGGCATACTTCTAGGCTGGTGACATCACCCGCAAGACAATAGCTGGCAATAGCCAAGGTATGTGTTGCGAAGCGTCTAAAAGCATGTTCATCCGCAGAGGCAGCTGGAAACACACACACACACACACACACACACACGGAAGGGCCGGGAGTCGAACCTACGCCTATCTACATGAACTCACTACAGTATGAAGCATTTACAGAACGCGCTACCGAGTTTACTGAGCACAGTGCTGTCAGAGGCATACTTCTAGGCTGGTGACATCACCCGCAAGACAATAGCTGGCAATAGCCAAGGTATGTGTTGTGAAGCGTCTAAAAGCATGTTCATCTGCAGAGGCAGCTGGAAACACACACACACACACACACACACACACACACACACGGAAGGGCCGGGAGTCGAACCTACGCCTATCTACATGAACTCACTACAGTATGAAGCATTTACAGAACGCGCTACCGGGTTTACTGAGCACAGCGCTGTCAGGAGGCATACCCCTAGGTGGGTGGTATCATCTGCAGAGGCAATGCGCCCGATCGGGAATTAAGTCAGAGTGCGCAGTCACGCAGCCTGTTACCATCCCAAGGTGGCCGTACAGTAACACGTTAGTGCTGCAGTCGGGAATACCAAATAACTACTGATCAGTACATCACGACAGGAATACGGGATGCACCACATGACAGTTCACCCTATGAGAGGGCATCCGGCGTGCAGGATGTAGGCAGCCAATGTGGCATGACAGCCACACATGTGTCACCTGGATGGTCACCATATCTATGCAGGATGCCATTGGCCATGGCTACACGCATAGTAGCAGACATCGGTGACGACTGTCGTGTGTACCCCCGGCGGGTGTACTGGCCATGCCTCCCACACCTAGCGGTTGCAAAGGGGAGACAGACATGCTCACGGGGTATCAACGCAGTCGTGCGCGGTGTGCACTGTACTGTGTGTCTATCTACACAGCTGCTTACTGGGCATGCTCAGACACTTAGACGCGGCACAGAGCAGACATGCATACACATGGTGCGACGGCATGGGTGGCGGAATGTGGACCGTCGTGTGTCCAGCCACACAACAGCAACCTGGCCATGCCACAGACGTGGCCGTTGCGAATGGGATACAGGCATGCACCCGGTATAACTGCAGTGGGGCAGGGTGTGCACTGTGCTGTGTGTCTATCTACACAGCTGCCTACTGGGCATGCTCAGACACTTAGACTCGGCACAGAGCAGACATGCATACACATGGTGCGACGGCATGGGTGGCAGAATGTGGACCGTCGTGTGTGTCCAGCCACACAACAGCAACCTGGCCATGCCACAGACGTGGCCATTGCGAAGGGGATACAGGCATGCACCCGGGGTATTACTGCAGTCGGGCGCGGTGTGCACTGTGCTGTGTGTCTATCTACACAGCTGCCTACTGGGCATGCTCAGACACTTAGACTCGGCACAGAGCAGACATGCATACACATGGTGCGACGGCATGGGTGGCAGAATGTGGACCGTCGTGTGTGTCCAGCCACACAACAGCAACCCGGCCATGCCACAGACATGGCCGTTGCAGCGGGGAATATCCAGGTGCAATTAACCATGGGTAGGACTGGCCTACAGTTTGTTGCATGCTACAGACCACCCTCCCAAACACAGGATACCTGCACAGACGTCCTGAGGACACTGGTGAGTGTGCATGCTCTCACAACAGCACCGTATTGGGTGACATCAACCACCCATACATAGACTGGGAACATTACCCATGGCACAACACCCTACGCCACCGGTCCCAGGTGTTCTCACACCTGGCCACTGTTAAACAGCCATGCACCATACACACTAGGGGGGGATGTCTACCAGTTCTGCCCATCACACATGGTGAGGATATGCCCCACACAGGATGTACAGCCCTCAATGGTGATGCCAGACCATATAGTGGATCCACTGGTCATCCACATCCTGCACCCAACACCGGCATGGGGGACCTAAGTGATGACCTCTCCACAACAAACCACACACATCATACGACCGGTGTGGTACCCTACAAGTCCTCCATGCCAGTGTTGAACACAGGCCACACTGCCAACTGCCTTACGAATGCCTTCTCTGAGCACCCCCATGCATGTCTGCACCAAGCGAACATGATAACATCAGGACCTTGTCCACCAAAGGTAGGCACATGGTGTGGTGGACCCCAGCCACTGACAAGCTGTACATCAACAGTTGGAGCTAATACATGACGGAGCAATGTCAGTACCAGGGAAACCATCTCCCATTCATACCGGCGTCACCATACGGCCACACATACAATCATCCACGGCCGCTTGTGGGAGTGGTACTGCAGAGGGCACATGAGACAACCATAGGGCCTTCCCTAACTGTGGTAAGGACATGGTTGGGGGCGCACAGACATGGCCGGAAATGATCCAGAATGGTACAACGGTCACTGCACCCACAGACATTGTCAACAAACCAGCGGACATGTTCCATGCATACATCCACCCCCCCCCCAAGAGGGGACATATCCATCCCACCAGAGTGTAGCCTCCGAAACATCTCATATGGCCTGGAGTGATCTGATATCTCTATGGCGGTTGACACAGCACCAATGGGCACCGATGGTGTCCCTGGCTGTGTGCTACCCATCCTCATTGAGGCCCTCGACCCACACATGAGGCCACTGTGTCATGTTAGCCTTACTATGGGCTATGTCCCCGATGGATGGCATATGGCATCTGTGGTCCCACTATGCCAGGGTAGTGCTCTTCTGGACTGTAGACAGCCACACCCTATCAGCTTGACAAGCCTTGTCTGCAAAGCTGTGGGGAGGTCCATACAGGTGCCCATGGATACAGACAGCGGTGTACAGCCAATACCGGAACATACCCACAACAACATAGTCAAGGGCGGATCCTGCCTCCCGAACCTGCTCGTCCTGTCTGGAGTGGTCACCAAGGCCATTGATGGGGATACGCGGGTTTGCACACACTACCATGACCTGGTGGGAGCGTTCAGAGCACACTCCACATGGGACTCATGGAAAGGCTTGCCAGCGTACATGTGGGGACATATGTCACCCGATGGTTCTCAGAATGGTTGGAGGTCACACCACACAGGGTTGGTGTTCCTGGTGCCGTGTCAGACTCATATCTGGTCTCCAGTGGAGGCCCACAGGGCTCAGTCCTGGGCCCCCTGCCATACGGCATTCGACCTTCCAATGTGCATGCAATCATAGGGTATTGTGGCAGACAAGGTATGCAGATGACTACACACCGCCCACCATACCCAACACCCCATGTGACACGGACATCCACCTAGGGCGTCATAGACATGGATAACTGGTGCCAGAGCCATGGCCTGCTGCTACATGCCAGAGAAGGTGCAGACCTACCCAGTGTGAAGGACATGTTCGGCCCAATGTAACATGTAGGTGGTAAGCCATTCAAAATGGTGGACATGTTCATGGAAATGGGTACCACACCTGTCGGTAACCTCTGTCAACACACACAATGGCAATGTGGGTGTGAAGACATTCCACTGTGGCCACCTGGTCTGGAAGGAATCGCATCCACATCAGGGGTGTTCATTGTACCCCTGTACACATCACACACCAGAGCAATGACTGCGTACAATGGCACATCTGGCCTGTACCTAAGCTGACACCTGCAGCACTCGGAAGGACCACAAACGTTCCACAACACGGGGATGACGGTGCTGGGACATGTGTCACAAGCTGCACGACCAAGGGGACTCCGGCTGTATACCTTCCCAGCACATCTGCTCTGTGGTGATCTGTGCCTGGCATACACGGCCATGTCTGACCTGGGTGACATGGGCATATTCCACCTCCTAGGCTCCAGGCAAACACGGGCACAGAAGCGACTGTCAGACACCTCACCACAAAGATGAGTGGGACGTGCTGGGGGAACAGGGTCAACGGCCGGAGACCCCTACAACACGGAGAGGAGTGCCAGCCCATGTGAAGGAAAGGCCCTGACTGCCTTTGTCCAGGAGTAATCATGACGTGTGGATGTGTGAACATAGTTATGCGCCAGGCATCATCTGTGTGTCAGTGCTGGACGAGGGACTGGGGACTGATGGATGTGGCATCCCCATCCTAAGGGGTGTTAGCAGCCACACACAGTCATGCTAGGTCTACACATGTCGTAGGGCACATAGCCTGGTATGTACATGTGCGCCTATGTACCTATGTAGGGGTCCATGCCGGTTGCAGGTACCTGTGCTATGCTGATGTTGCCAGACATGCCTGTGGGTACCCCACGACTACACGTGGGGAACTAATAACAGTGCTCCCAGTAGGCACATGCAAGTACACCATCATTGTCATACGGGTTAACTGAACCAACATGGTGCTACACATGTAACCACCACGCATACTGTGTACACAGATCAATGAATGCTGCACCTGCCCTACATGGTATGTCTGCTGCATGATGTCAGTGCACAACCCACATCACATACACACCTGTCACCAGCCATACACACACACCACAACATACACATCACGTACTATGCGGACACAGGTATCACATACACCTCTCACTATCTTGTCCACCCTGTGCATCAGAATATGTTTGCATAACCGTGCACCGATGGTGTAGCTCACAGTTCTGCGGCAGAGACTTCATCATATGCACAGGGTGATATGTGTGCCACAGGCATGGGCTGTACCAATGGATGACATCATGTGTGTGTGTAAGGGCCTGTGCATTGACTGGGCATGACTGTGTAGATTGCATGTGGATGTGGTGGAGCCCTACAGTTGTGTTTGCTGTGTGTGGGTTTGTGTGTACACAGTTCAGTCATCTGTGATGCCTACACGGGTATGCTTGGCAGCCCCAGACTGTACAGTGCAGGTGTTACGGCTCACTGTGTCCGCCTGCGGCGACGTGACCCGTGCCTGCCTGGGGTCGCACGGGCACTACCGGGTGGAGGTACGGACTGTCCACTCTCCGATGTCACATGTCCGCTGGAAACGTGCCCACGCGGGGCCGCCCAGGGCCACGTCCACGTGGCCTGCTGTGTCCTGGTGTGGTTGGTGTAGTAGCAGCTGCACTGCTGCTGCTACCAGCACTGTGTGGGTGGGCATGGGAGGTGGCACGCACACGCTGACCTGCACCTGGTGGTGTTACTGGCCCACGCCCACGTGCCCTATGCCTCACCCCTACCAGGTGTTCCAGCACGGACAGCTCACCCCCACGGATGGCCATGCCTCGGTCGAGGATCCCAGCCATCTCACCCAATCTCCTATCCAGAACATCGGCAAGATGCTGTTGGGCATTCGCCAATGACTGGATGTTGTCATTCAAGGAACGGATTGCAGACCTCTGCAGCCTCTGCCCTTCCTGGTTCTGCCGTTCGGCACGTGCCTGCGCCGCCATTACAGTCTGGAACATGCGTCTGGTTATACCAGCTGCTGCACCCTGTACGGCAGGTGTATGTCTAGCGGTGCTCCCCCTACGAGCAGCACCTGCCACATGCCTGTGTGGCACTGCACCAGTCATTACACTGGCAACATCGTGTGTACCCACACCTTCTGCAGCCACCACACATTCCTGCTCGGTGCCAACAGACGCTGACTGACCGTCATCTATGGGCAACGGTGTTGGGGTATGTGTCGGCATCTGAACCGTGCGGGGATGAAGGGGACGTAAGTGTGATGTTCTCCAATGGCACAGTGTCTGCCTGTGACGACCCTGCCTGTGCCTCATGCACATGGTCATCACCACTAGTATCTGTGGGGACACTAGCATCAGATGGACCGCAGGAGGGGAACTCACCTACAGCACCTGTCAATACAAAGACATACCGTCCGTTACAATACAGACATGCAGACACACACACACACACACACACACACACACACACACACACACACACACACACACACACACACGTGGACACACACACATGCAGACACATCATGCATGTGATATTGCAGGTGGCATGCAGCATTCCCACACCACAGACCAGTGAATGCAGACCAGACATTCATAGTGGCAGTATGCACACTGCCCTGGTGGGAACACTACAACAGGCAGGTGTCTTTTAGTAGGCATGCAGTACACACATTCATGGTAGTTTGCATGCATCACCGTGATACACCGTGTGGCCACGGGCGAGTTGACAGTACACATGGCTGCCGACACTATGTCATGTACACCGCAAACATGTGCGGTATCATGTGGACATGTGACGATGGTGTCCCACCACATGCACCACATCACAACGGCTGTCACAGTGCAGTGTTATGTGTACAGTCTACAGATACAATGTATGGGTAACAGGGATGTCTGTGCAGGTGCGGTTGGTGTGAGCTGTGTACATAGCTGTACAGTGTGGAGTGCGGGCACTGTGCCACTGCACAGTAGCAGGACACAGGTATGTTTCTGTGCGATGCGTGACCTGGACGCATTACATTGCCATGTCTGAAAGTCAGTTCAGCTGCTCAGCAGCACGTATATGGTGGACATTGGTGGCACCTGTAGTAGCTGTGGACAGGCATTCCATGTCACTGGTGTACCACATCGGATGTCCAGGGGGTCCACTACAGTGATGAGCCCACTATGTGTGTACAGGGTGCAACGGTGACTACCCACTGTGGATGTACTGTGTGGCAACATGCCTGTAGGTATCGCCCATGGCCTTGTCTGTCTGGGTCATTGACAATTGTGTGTGGTGGACATCGTGCACACGGCCCTGTGGTGGCCCATGTGACATACAACCGTACTAGTCTAAGGTGTCACATTCCCTACGGATATGCAGACATTGTGGATGTCTGCTATGTCGTGCATAGGTCATGTCATGGTGTGAAAATGTTGCAGACAGACATCCACGTGCATGGGACATGGCATGTGCCATGTCACAACGTGTGCATCCGATGCAGGGGCATAGGTCACATTGGTAACACCTGTGCTCTGGCCAGATCACAGCTCACTATGTGGTACTGTGTGCATACTGCAGAGGCATACCAATGCATACTACACATGCAGCCATTGTGGAACACCTACACCATTGTATGCATAGCTGACTGCACGTAACACACCAATAGGTTGTGTGGTGTCATGCCACTCTACACTAACGGTTGTATCTACTGTACATGGGTGGTGTGTGTGTCAGGTGGTGCAACCTGTATACCGTGACTGGGGCACACCCAGGTGTGCATGTCATGCCTGGACACATGGGGAATATCAATACACCGTATCATGCCTTTGACTAGCAACAGACTTACCTGCGACAGACCCTTGTCTTTGCGACACGCCAGACGTACCTGTAAAGGGATGACACAAAGGTATACACATTATCCATTACTATCGCCACGGTCAGCACTGTGCATGTCACATCATGCATCTGTGAGTTAGCATGTGCTATGCACATGTCTGCTAACACAACATAGCATACTGTAGTATGCATCTTGTGTGGCCATATACCTGGCATGTGTTGCTATATTATGTGTTGTACTATGACACCCACTCCCACGTCGCTTATCATACAAACATGCAACACTGACTTACCAGGCAGCTCCGAGCTCATAGTTTGGGAGACACCCACCTCCACGATGGATGCAAGAGTTTCTGCGTGTTGTTCCGTGGGTGTCCCCAGACTGGCCAGGAGCTCCTCCGTGGCTGTGAGTGGGGGCTGGGTTGGTGGCCCACCACCTGTCCCACGTTGTTGTCTGGCGATTGCAGCGGCACGCTGTCTTGCATGCCGGATCAGGTCTGTGCAGTGCCTGCGGATCTGTTGGTAATTGCGGTTGTATCCGCCCAGGCTGTTCACCCTCCTGCGCATCTCCTGCCACATCTCCTCTCGTTGCTGTGCCTGGTGTGGCACATGACTAAATAGGATGTCATGGTTTGAATGTAGGTACGGTATAATCACCTCATCCTCCTGACGGCTGAATGCGGGCAGCCGGGAACGTGGCATTATCTGTAAGACATAATGATGGTGGCAGGTCACATTTACACTGCTGTGCTGGCATACTGTTGGAAATACATTGCTATGACATGTACAACATCTGCACAGTAATCTGTGAAAGGCATCGTGGCAGTGACACAGCCGATGTGTTGGCTTCACACCATTGAGCAGTGGGTGTCACATCATATCTGTGTGCCACCCCATCACACTGTACACGCACCATGTAGATGTTAGCCTGCTGTGGACATGTGTACCTGGCTGCACCTGTGTCCATATCACTTGGCATGGGTCCCCATGTGACGTCGGTGCTACTGTTCACCTGGACGCTGTGTATATGTCAGTAAACATCACGTCCGTAGCCATTGTGAACGTCAGCAGTGGCACTGTACACATACACATGGACACCTGCACATGCATGTGTTGTGCCATGTACATCCACACAGCACTGTACGGGTGTTGGACAACTTGCCACAGCTCACCTGTGTTGCACATGTGATAGACATAGGACAATGTGTAACCATGACACATTAGCAGGAAAGGCCATGCATAGCATGTACACACGCACATTGTCCAGAGCAACACACAGCACCTGTAACACCACAGGGTGCATCACCGCCACATTACTGCTGTGTATGGTTGATAGTGAGAGTGCCTTTTGTCCATTGCACCATGTAGGACTGTGATAGCTCATGCAGCCTTGCTGGGCAGGGCTGCATGGTATGGCAGGGTATGCCACATACATGGCACTGGGTTGTGATCCACCTGGGGTTGACGATATTGGCAGGGTGGCTGTCCATTCCATATGTCATTGCTATGTGTATATGGACATTCAACATGTCTATCACCATGGTGTGGACACTGGCCTCAAGCGAGGTAGGCTGCACGCTGCTTGGTGAGGGTGTGTCTGGTGCATGCAGGTATCACACATCCATGCATACACTGTAACCCTGGCAGGTGCTATGTGCTGGGATATTGATCAACACAGTGCTGTATGTGGACACACACCGCTATCCCGTGCACATGGATGGTTGCCTGCACTGATGTGGGTACCACATATGTGTACATCCAGTGCCTGCTGCCACCCCCATGTCTGCTGCTGCACTGCACACCGCCATCCCTCCCTCTGTGAATGTGGTGTTGGGCACAGCATAGGTATCCATGTATGGGGACAGGGATGTTCACATAGCAGGGTCACTGATGGTATCGTCGATCTGACCATACACGTATGACGCACCCCTCACACATACAACCCATTCATATTGTTGTTCACAACGGTGACACAGCTATACTGCTATGCCGGAGACATTCACAGCCATACATACACAGATGCATGCACGTCCATCTGTGGCATGGCCTGGACTATTGGTGTGGTTCGGCACATAACGTGTTTGACTGCGGCTGGCGCAGACCTACTGTGCACATGTCTACACGGTAAGCCTGTTCTACAGTAGGCATCTGTGATGTGCTGTGCACATATCATATCTGCACATTTGGTTGGTGTCCATCGGTCCACGGGCCAGTGGTGGGACACACAGGGATGTTGCTGAACATATATGCATGCAACCCTGTACAGCTGTAATGCTAGCCTCTCAGATGCTCATGTGTCATGGACGTGAACACCGTACCCGCACATGTGGTTGTGGGCTGCCGCCGTACCCATCTCCTCCTGTGGGTTGCTATCATCCCACACCCTCCTTGTATTGTATGTTCAGGCTATGCACCTATGTGGGGCTTGTGGGCATGCAATACGATACTATATGCCTTTGCACCCATCACAGACAATGTCACACAGGTACACCGGCAGCCGTACACGTCACAGCTTGATGTCGGCACATCACATGTGGTACACACATAACACATCTCCTGTGGGACATGGTCAATTGTACGGGCATGTCCAGCAGTCACATGCCACTGCTACCCCTACATGACGGCTATGCAGGACATGTGGCTGTACAGCTACTGTCACATGTACACGAGCAATGCCCCCCTACCTACATCACGTGGTACTACCTGTGGGGTATGTGCGTCTGCATCCATGCTATGGCCATAGATGACAATTGTACATCAATATGTGCAACATACCTCATTGGGGGTTGTCATGTGCACATGTTCCACGTGTCAACGCATTGTTTGTGTCTGTTGGGCGGTCATTGTTGTGCATGGTTTACATGGCTGCCATAGCGTACTGTGTGTGATTCCAGGTACTTCATTGGGCTACCAGCATTGTACATTTCCACAGCACATTCCGGCCATCATGTAGCCATCCTAGATGACAGTGGGAGGTGTTCCGCCATGTGCACATATGTCACACAGTACGAGGGTGACTGACACACATTCTCAGGACTGGGTTCTGACTGCTGTGGATGTGTGTGATGGTGTTGATGACCATGACTGCGCCAGATGGTGTCATCTGGATGTGTAACATTCACAACACACACCTACCTTCACATAGCAACACATCATCCACGACAATGGACATTCCTGCATGAACACTGTGTGCGGTATGTCTGTATGACCACTGCATGTACCACTGGTAGCCACCAGCATGGCTGCCTACAACAGCAGTGTGTATCCTGTGCGAACATGGGTTACGCCTGTCACAACACACCTGTGTCAGATGGCCCTGTGGTGGGTGACAGTGCAGTTCCACACATCATGTAACAGTATACATCGTGCACCAGTATGTTGCGGACATGTGAACGGCTGTGCTACTCAACATATGCACGCATGACACATCACCTGGTACACCGTGTCTGCCTTGCCACCTGCTATTGTGACCACCCTGTGATGACATTGTACAGGCCACATGGACTGGGACATGTGATGGCTCAATGGTGAATTAACCCTCCGGGTGTGTGTCTAGCCAGGTGTCCAGTAGCCAGTGGTCTGCATGCAGGGATACTGTACATTGGCCTACTCTGTCACTGGGACTGTTGACTATGGTCATACTGTACTTATGCAGGCATGTGGTGTTTGTCCAGTCTGACAGTCGTGGTCAACCACACTACTGTGGCACACATGACCTGCGGACATCTGCCTAGGGTGTGCAGCCCACATGTACATCTTCACATGCTATGCTGCCTGTGCAGCAGTGTCACATGTCTGTCTCCGGCAGGGCTGTCACAGGCAGGCACGGCATGCAGTGATGTGTGACAATGCTTGCACCCTCCACTGTGCTGTACACAAGCACTGCACACACAGTACGGCACGCATGTCATTTATCTGCAGTGCCTGGGACCTGCCTCCATGCCCTACACAGCACACCTGCCAGTCCAGATTGTACACAGATCATACCTCCCAGGCACATACCTGGACTGCAACACACACGGGTGGGTGGTTCCCACACCACACAGTGATTTACACACATACTGTATATTCCCGAGACACATTGCATCATAGGTAATCCATGTTCAGATACCCATGTTCGTGACCGCTACACACATTGTGACACGCGACGGTGAATACACTGTACACCACAGGTTACATGCTGGCCGTGTTGTCATACTGTACATTGCACCTGGGACAGTTGCTACTGCCATGTACTGACAGCAACACGCACTTCCCTAGTATGGACTCCCATGTACCCACACATGCTTGGCCATGCACTACGCATAGCTGGGTGACACATTACACGACACATACCATACCTACACTACCCTCGGCATGCACCATACCTCCATGTGTCTGTGTGCTATACCTACAGACATCCCCCCTCTGTTTGCTGAACATCCATGCTTCGCAGCCCTGCTAGCCACGCCCTAGACACACGACCATCGCAGCATGCATGGTACATGCGCTCTACAGCCGGTACTACCGACGTCCGCTGACGGAGGTAGTTAATGGCATGGCACCCCGGACGATGGACAGTATACGTGACTATGCCGACACATATCACAGTGCACTTCCGCTACATTTACGCACTGGTAGGGACCATGCTATTCCACACAGAGACATGGTGGTACTGGCCTTTTCACAGATGCCACAGTGGTATTCCTGTTCCATGCACATGTGCTGTATGGGCACATGTGCAGGCTGTTGCACGGTAGTTATGTTCACATGTGTGTGGTGCGTCACTTGACAGTCATGGTGGGTCCTCATGGTGCATCACATACTCCACAGCTAGCTACCTACACATGACTGCCATACATTGCAGTGTGGGCCCTCACGCAGTGTGGTGGTATGTCTCTGTTGTTTGGCTACATCCACATTCAATGCAGCATACAACACTCATGCAGGCATTGCCAACACAGATGTTGCTGGCATCATGCCTGCCAATGGGGTACCTACCAACAATACACACTCTCACTCACTACAGGGTTCCAATCCATGGCTGGACATTGTATTAACCCTGTGGACACATACATGGTACCGCCATGCACACGTTATGTCCTAGGACACGGTCCCAATGTCACCTCCGATCTCCGTAGTTGTTGTATCCCGCCAACCTGGCTGTTATATGTCTCTGCAGCAGCACACTGAATTGACTGCTAGCCCGTTCATGGACGTTGTGTACCTTGACCACCACACTACCACATCTATCACACTACACATGGGTGGTACTGCATTGCACGTATGGGGCTGCATTTGTACACCCATGACTGGGCCATTCAGTATGGCACTGGGCCACATCCTCACATACATGCTTCACACACTCATTGATGACCTCCATGCCTTTACTGGCACCCTTGTTGGGCTTCTGTGCGCCACAGCACACCACATCCACATGCTGGCCACCTGTCATACCATTGCATGGGTGGTTGGTGTGGTACAGAGGGTAACAAATCAGACATTATCCCCTCATTGCCCTTCAGCACCATTCCACATTCTGGTATTGCCAATGTACGCATCCAGCATCACATCGTACCCTATGTCTCAGGATGTTATGCCATGTGACTCCTGTACAGGTCACACAGTGGTGCAGGCATATCATGCTACCTACAACATGTCAGGTACATGTGACATTGCACAGTCCTCAGTCATGTGGCCCCTCATGCTCACTATTTGCTTACATACACTACATGCTGTCACAGAGTACTGTCCATGCCTACATATACCACATCTACATACCTGGCAGCATTCTAGCTCAACCTACTCATACTGCTAACAACCATACAGGTGTCGGTGTGGCAGATATATCATGTAGATGTCATTGCGTCAGTTACATCACACATAGTGCATACACATCACCTTTGCATAGTGACAGTCATGCACTGTGTATCACATGGATACTGTCCCTATACATGCATATCACATTGTACATGGTTGCTGTACACACACATGCCCCACATGGTGCTGTGGTTGCCATATTCCACTGTGGCGTGGGTACACATGTGCAGGGCCACACATTTCTGGACTGTATGTCTTGCTGGTACATTGGGTGCCCTTGTACCTGTGCCATACACACATGTACACGCGGGCAGTGTTACAATAACACATGTGTGGTGTACCTTACACAACGGATACAACTTTACATGTCACAGTATAGTCATGCCGTGATGTCTACCCGGCTCAGACAGTTTACATATGCAAATGACAGTCGTGGAACACATCTGTACTCACCTGCATACCACTTACACAGGGGTGTCATCTACTCTGCCATGGGCCATGTTCTCCACATTACTGATGCATGTAGTACTCCTACATGGCGTTTGCAGTGGGCAGGGTGAATGGAGCACTCCTGCATGTGTGCACACATGCCACATTGCTCAGCCTGGGCGTCTGTGTGACCTCCGCAGACTGGACACACACCGTGCTGTGGGACATAGGTCCTGTGCACATCCCACAGGGACACACTGTGGCACTGGTCATGTGATAGCTCCCTTGCTGGTAGGGTGACACAGACCCATGGTACCACCACAGCGGAAGTACTGTGTAGACATACAGTTGACATCCACCTCTGCTGTTCAGTGGACACTACCATGGGGGGGTGACACTACTGTGTACATTGCACATGTGTTTACACACGGCCCTGCCGGACGTCATTGTTGCACACATTGCACCTGCTACAGATCGTTTGGACATGGTTACTTGCTGTTCCCTCCATTTCGGGTACCTATTCTGCTACTACTCTGTCCCATATGTGCAGGCCATACATATCCTGTTTATGTACATAACATTAGGCCATCCCTCCATCATGCATGCTATGCCTGTGATACTGTGTATGATTTCTGAACATATCCATCATGACAGCTTTGCATTACACATACTTGACATAGTCACCCCTACTGCGAGGCATACGTGCACGTCGTGCGCACATTCCGTATGACATCGACGGTATATGCCCATACACATGTGTGCTGTGACACTATACATACATGTCCTATCCCCTGCTGTGGCACTTCATTGTTGGATATCCACTGCCAGCATCAGCGTGGGTGGTGGCATTGTTCTGTGTTTGAAAGCCCTATGGCGGCCCTTGAGTTATCCCGGCTGTGTACATGTTGTCCCACTGCTGTGCACACGTTGTCCACAGTCGTTGGTATGCTCCGCGGCTTAGCACTACATAACCACCTTTCACCACTCTCTGCCTGATGGACAGGTATCTTTACTTACACACACCGTTCACATACAGTGCAGATTCGTCATACGTATCATGCGTTAGACACCAGTACATCTCGTGGGTTCGACATACCTTTCCGGTCTTTTGTTCCGTATTCCTCGCTACTTGCTTGATACACATTAGTGTTCTCTTCACTGTTTGTTCGGTATGAACATACGGTTTGAATATCCAGGGAGTCTTCCTTATATCCGTCGTCACCTGCGGCATGTGGGTTCATCACGCCAATAGCTGTTCCTCGGTGTGAACTTATGCAATTT
>NC_056734.1:909532816-909599046 GCF_019279795.1 Protopterus annectens
GTTTACAACTGTATTCATACTTAATATAATATTTATTAATGCAACTAACCAAACACTACTACTGAGATATTAACATTTTCTTTATAACTTGGATTACTGACAGATGCACTGCACTTCCTCAAATGACTTTTAGTTTATAGCTTATAATTGTACATGTATCAGTACTCCTCAGAATATTAATACAAGTAATATTTTCCTGTCTACTATTATGTGTACCAACATTCCTCACTACTCTAAAACCTTGGAAATTCCTGTAGTGTTGCTACCTGAATGCTAATTTGTTGTTACATGTATGCTACTTCTTTGTAAACTAAGTGTTAACTACTCTTTGTATATACCTCTGATTCAATATTGCCAAAGTATGTGCTCACCTTTCTTCATGTTTAGTCGAGCTTTTCTCCTGTGGGCCCACTGAAAGTGTGGTCTGAATGTCCTATGGACTTTCTGGGTAAACAAAGTGCAAATATATAAATTATAAATAATTTAATGTCTCATTAAGAAAATAAATAACAAGAACCTAGGAGACTACATTTACCTCAGATTTGCTTAAATTGGCTTGATTAGTGCCATCTGTTGTTTGTTTCGGATGAGGAAGGATGTTTTTATCTTGCTGGGCATTGCTCCTCATATTTTTTGGCAAGAATTTCTTCCTTTTCTTATACAGCTTATAGGTATTGAGATTCTACCAGGGCTGCATGCTTTTTCAATTGATTCCACACTTAATCTGGGTAGGTACAGCTGTCTATATGCAGCTGTTAATATGATTATATAGGGTTTCTATGAAGGATTTTACATAGGCAGTGGTGTTCTCAGGGTGTGCTGGGACTTGACATTTTGACAGGGTGTCACCTAGTAATAGGAAGTTCACCATAGAATAATTAGTAAAAGTTCCAGGGTTAGCCAATAACCCTGGTTTTTACCTTTACTTCAAAGGAAACAGCTTTATGGTCTGACCTGATCAGCGAAGACATTACACTGGTGAGGGTGCAATGTTTAGTTATGTTTGTAAGGACCAGGTCAAGGATGTGTGTACCCCTAGAGTACGGGCTATCTGGTCCAAGGTGTTTGTGTTTTCAAAGTCCAGCAATCTCTATGCCTGTGTGTTAGGGTCATGTATGATTCATATATTATAGTCGGGTAGTTAACGTCACTCACGAATATGGTGTTGGGTTGAATAGACCCTGCATCCAGTATATTTAAAAATATGTTCTGGTTTCCTGTGCCACACAGATAAGGTTATGGCATGGGACTTTGTCTAAGGTAATTTGTACATGGGGAAGCTCAATCATGTGATACTGAAGGACCTAGGTTGAGGTCTGTTTGTTTTTAATGTTAATAGAACCACCTCTACCTGTTGTCTGCTCCTGTACAGTAGCTGGTCTACATGTGTGGAAGACTTTGTAGGCCTGAATAACTTGAGTGCTCTCCACAGCTTTAAACTATGTCTCAGTAACTACACAACCATCTACATTTTCAAGGGTGAGGAGAGTTTTCATGGAGTGGAGTTTACATTCTCCGGGGGAGAAGTTGTTTCAGGCACTGAAGTTTCTTGTTTAAGCTCTTGACTTTGAATAGTAATACCTTCAGATGTTTCTGGGATGGTTTAGCTATTTTGGTAAGTTTATCAGTTGGCAATGCCTAAAAAAGGCAGTATTAGGGTGCAGAAAGTCTTAGCCAATATTCAAAATCCTTGGGGGATAGCTGTAATGCATACCTGGCAAAGCAGTGTAATCTGTCAATCATATTGTCCCAGGCTGAGAAATATTGTACCCACTTCAAATGATATGTTAAAGTCAATTATTTTCTGTTCATATTGTGGCATAATCCTTGGAAAAGGTAGAATGGTGCTCAGTGCTAGGCTCATTCCGGCCTGTGACATGCATAGTGCAAGAGCTCTGTCATGTCTCTCTTCATGTAGTCCAGGGAGGTATGACTCAGGTTATTTGCATACACATGAGCTTTGACTGACCCACACTGGTATTTGTGGTTCAACGACCTAAGGGCATGAGTTATCTGAACATTCCTGGCCCCTGACAGACAGCCGAGGAAGACTTTCTCCTTGCTTGGACTGGTGAATGGGATAATTGTGTGTCTCACAATGGAGTCTCTTATAACCAAAATATTGGAGTGTGTGTTAGTGTGCTTTATGATCTTACAAGACACCATGGGATGTGTCTGTATGTGCCATGGTGGATGCTGATTTTGTGGAACGCTCTTGAGGTTGCTGAGGATACTTTTGTTTGTGCAATATTTGGGAGGTCTTTGTGGTTTAGGGAGATTACATTTAAAGTCCTCAGCTTATGTGGGTTTATGTGTTTGCTGAATATGTGAAGTAAATATAGTGTTTGTTACTGATAATCTGTTTTTTATTATAAGTGCTTTTATGTGACCATCTTCCCTCTAATGACATTATGTAACTACATCTCTCACATACTTAAGAATTAAATGATTATCAGTAAACATGAGACAACTGCTGCATTGCCTCAGGATGCCTATATCCATCATGCTGGCTGCAGATTTAGTAGGGAAGTGCATGTCCATGACGATGGATCCTTATGCTCAACAATGGGACGGTACCAGGAGAGTTTACAGCTGGCTAGCTTGGTTACTGTAAGAATATCGACTACAGCCACGACTATGTAAGACCAAAGTCATGGGGGGTGCTACAAGGTGTGCAAACTAGTTGCGTTTTACACAACAAAGTACTGTGGAACTTTCAGAGGTAGTTTCATATGGAAAATTCCAACTCTTATGTTTCTGCATATATACAGGGCACTGCTGACAGCACCTATGCAATGAACAGTGTCACACAAACTCACCAAATTTATAGAGGCAGAGAAAACTGACTAAATAAATCTAATAGCCCTCTAACTAATCAGATTTCCTGTGTGATTCCCAGCTCAGACAGACCAGACTATCTTCTACTGTCACTAGAAATACAGTCCCAGGCCTTCTTTATGTAAAACCATACCACAGTTAGCCCAAAGTAAACTCAGACAGGGCAGTCCAGCTAGCTAGAAAAACACACTTTTAACATGACTACAATGTAGAGAAACCAGTAGCAGGGTCAAGGAAAAGAAATTGCTCTTTCTAGTAATAAAGTGCAGAAAAATTCAAGTTGTAATTTGAAAATAAAGCAGACGTCCTCTTAAATAATTTATAAAAGTGCAAACAATCAATTTAAAGTACATATCTGTGCTAGCATGGCTCTGGAAACAACCCAAACTTTTAGGAAACAGTGGCATGGACACCACATATTTGTGAGCTCTATGGAAATGAGCCAAGAGATTGCAAACTAGTCATATTTATAGAGGCACAGAAAACTGACTAATCAAAGCAAGAAACTCTCTGACTAATCAAGTAGTCTCACTTATGGGGAAGGACAATTTAATTGTTATAGACTTTTGCTATATCTCTGGCTATTTATGTGATCTATCTTTTCTGAGGCTATTGTAGTTTGCGGGAGGATGTCTTAATTCCTGATGTAAGGTTTTAACCAGGTTTCAGTTATTACTAATATGGGTGGGGAGTGGAGAGCAACCCATACATGAAGGTCTGAAATTGTCTTCCATATGCCTTGGCAGTTTATATGTTGGAGAAGTCTGATCTGTGATGAGGTTATGAACAGCGGAAAAGGGGGATTTCTCTAGAGAAGACTGGGGATTGGTGGTAGGTAGACTGGGAAAAAGATACTTGGTATAATGCCTCTATTAGTTTATAAGTTAGTGTAGGATGGGATTGTTTAGATTGAAAGAGGTTTTGTGTAATAAAATGTAAAACAGTGGGAAGAGGTGATCAGAAATGAAACAATGGTAGGTCAAAGGGTGCAGCCATCCTGTGTGCAAGGTGTTAGGCTGCAAGATTGTTAAGTTCATAGCCTACATTCTTCTTTTGTGAATGCTGGAACAGGAAGGGAATTCACACCATCATTGCTTTGAGTGGAAGAAACTGTAGCTAGCCAATTGCTACAAATGCAGCAACCAGTTTGCTTTGCTACAGTTTAAAAAGATGACAAAAGTGTTTTTTCTGTTTTTATATGTTCCTTCATTGAAGAGTAGAGGGAGTTGAGACGGACATATAAAAACAGGGGCAGGGTGGGACATGTATCTGGCATCAAGTACAAGTCTAATGAAGCAGACCTTTTTGTTGCTCTTCATATGTAGAGCTGAGGAGACAGGGCACCAGATTGAAGACAGAGCCTGGGCACTTGGAAGACCCTTTTAGGGCTCTGGAGGTAAACAGACATGCTGTAAGGTGAGAGCTTTGACTGGCAGTGTGGATCCTGTGGGAGAGTACTGAGTTACTTAGAGTAAATACAGTAAGTTCTTTATGGGGGGCGTAAGAAGTGTGCTTGGACAGTTGTAGAAGTATAACAGTGAGGAGGATACTGCTAAGCAGCATGGTGTTAGCAAGTAGGAGTGAGAGCTGTATTATGGGTGTTTAAGGAGAGTATATATTTTAAGATTGAAGGATTGTGTTTTAAATCAACTTTTTAGGTTAGACAATGATCTATTATGTGGAGTTAAGACATAAAAATTAGTTTTTCGTAGGACTTAAAGTGATAGTGAATTATTAGAAACCAGAAATGCCACGGAGCTCCAATAAGTGATCCAACACCTTTGGTTCACTGTTGAGTCACAATACGGCCAACCTCTTATGAAAATCAAAAATACTTGCATAAAAAAGAGTATGAATCCACTGTGAGACTTCTCCGCTCTCAAATATGTCAGATCAATTCTCCATCTATTTCAATGCAGTAAGTTGTATTTCCAAAAGGTATCACACAAATACCGGCTCAAAAACTAAATTTACTGACTGGACGACAAAACTGCTTGTGGAAATGTAAGCAGTCCGATGTAAAAAACTGCACACTAACAAACGTACTGGCTTACTAACAAACAGACAAACAGAAAATAAAACGCTTGTTACACTGTTCTATAAAACTGTTACGATGTATCAAAACTTTCGATAAAAATACATATTGTAACAAACGGACTGTCACAGTTAAGCACTTTAACTCAAACCTCTTGAGCTTCATCAGAACAATTCTGTTCATTAATTGTCCGTCTTTTAAAACTTCTTTGGCGCCAAACCTTCAGCTAAAAATTAAAGCTACAGTGTATCTAAATATATCGCATTAAATATTGACTCAACTATCTACATATCTCATTCAAATATGAATCCGTCTTAAAACTACTGTAAAATTGTAACTAAATATATTGACTAGAACATTTAATTCTCTTATAAGTAACATACATTTAACAACATATGAATTCAATACTTTTGTATCGTTCACTTGTATTCCTAGATCAATAAACTGACACAACCAAACTGAATAATTATACCAATGGACTATATATTGCCCTCAAGTATGGCCTTTAATGATATATGATCATTAAGTCCTGGTGGGGTGGTGGCATTGATGAATATTTACCAACAAGTTTCACGATAGCTTAAAACTTTTTTAGCATCTCCACCTCTGGGGTCATTTTTAACCAGATCTATCAGTCCACATTTAAAATAGTGATCATCCCCTTTAATTTCTATATGTTTGAACAATGAGCTTCTTTCGTCTTTTTTCTTTATATAATACATATGTTCATATATACGCTTTTTTAAACTTCTTTCGGTTTTTCCCACATAGTAACTATGACATTTTTGACAAACAGCAATGTATACTAGCATCTTGGAATTACAATTCCCCTTGATGAACCTAATCTTAGATTTAATAACATTGTTTAATATAATTTCCTTTTTATCAATAATATGACAGCAATGACTACATGAACCACATTTCTTAGTATGTTGGGTATCATTTCTACATTTTTCAATCCTGTGTGTATTTCCCTTTTCTAATAATCTTTTAATATTGGCTCCCATCTTAAACACAGTGCTTGTTTTTTCTCCAATTTTACTCCTAACTGCTTTATCACTAAGTAGTATATACCAATAATATAGCAATAACCCACGCCTGGGTGTGGGTAATGCTAAATTTACCCACGGTTGGCGTGGTTTGGTCCCAAGGGCGAAGCCCGAGGGACCAAACAAAGCCAACCGTGGGTAAATTTAGCATTACCCACACCCAGAAGTTATTGTTATTATTATGACATTATTTAAGAAAAGAAACTATTACTTTTCTTAAATAATGGCATAGTATAATGCCTGTTTGCTGCCCTTCCGCAGATGTCTGGCATCCGGCAGTTCTGATGTACTGGCCTGCGCGGTACATCAGAGCTGTGAAAAACGGAGAAAGCAAGATCTCCGTTGCTTTTTAATGTTTCGCTATGTTAAATGAGTTTAACATAGCAAGACAGTTTAAAATAAGCAACGGAGATGTCCGTTGCTTATTTTAAAACTGTCTCGCTATGTTAAACTCATTTAACATAGCGAAACTAAAAAGCAACGGAGATCTTGCTTTCTCCGTTGCTTTAAAACTGTCGCTATGTTAAATGGGTTTAACATATGAGACAGCTAAAATAAACGGAGATCTCCGTTGCTTATTTTAAAGCTGTCTCGCTATGTTAAACCCATTTAACATAGCGAGACAGTGTTTTAAAAAACCAAGTTATACTAATGGAAAAAAGTCCGGGCGACCGGACCTTTTTCCATTAGTATAACTCGATTTACAACGGGCACGCTGGCCAATCAGCGTGCACGTTTTGGGGGGGTCATGGTATAATTCTTAATAATCTGTATAACATTTCCACTTTGTGGATTGTACATCAAAATTAATGCCCTCCTCTTGTCTTCACCTAATTTTTCATTGTTCCCCACTATTGTGCTGTTTCCTGAAATGGATTCATGATAGTGAATTATTATGTGTTTAAATTAGAGCTTTAAGGGGGAGTAGTTAAGACTGACATAATGGTGTACAGGGGTGGCTAGGGATTACATGAAGATCAAATTCTGGGAGATGGAGTTTGGGATGAGGAGGTAGGAAATGCTGAAGAAGATGAAGGAGTAAAAATGGAAGCTATTTATGTGACCTGCAGCAGTGGGTGTTAATGTCTAGTTACAAATAAATAGTGAAATGCAGAGTCTGAAAATAGTAAGCTGATTGGCTCAAGGAAGCTTTTATTACTTATCTAAGAATAGAATCTTTGATGAGGGAATGCTGTTGTTGTATGGAGAAAAGCAAACCTAGAAAATTGGTTAAAAGAAAAGCATGGGAGGAAAGAAGATGCTATTGGCTGAACAGAAATGAGGTGACTAATAACTGGATGACATAAAATTAGAAATAGGAGATAAAGTGCTATAAAAGTGGTTGAAGCTCTGGTGGGTCAGACTAGAGGAAGGGTAGATGAGCAGAGCATGTTTCACTCACCAAGAATGGAAAAAGAATTAAAAACATGTATCTATCTATATATATATATATATATATATATATATATATATATATATATATATATATATATATATATATCTATATCTATATCTGTGAGATGGCTTAGCCCTAAGGTAAGTAAAAATCCTTTTCTGCTCCAGCTGGAATTTGGCATCCTAGAACTCCAGGAATTCTGAAAGAAAGATACAAGAAAAAGAAAAATAATCTGGTTCCACACAGCAGTGAAAATCAATATGTCCTTTATTGTAGTAGGTAAGCGCTTTCTCGGAATAACATCCTCTTCATCAAACCAACAAAGATAGAATAGCAGTTACATTTTTAAACACTAAAACATCCAATCAAAAATTAGATAAAATGTGCATCGTAGCTAAAAGCCACGTGATAAAATACATCTGTAGAATATATAGATCGTTAAAAAATTGAATAAAACAGACTAAATGAACAATATGTACTTAAAACTGGTAACAAATACAATAGTAAAACATAATAAAAGATGGACTATTCAAACATATATGATAAAATATTAAAAGAGAGATCAATGCTTTAATGGCCGTGCTTTAAGGAAGGGTTTCATGGAAACTCTGTTGTTTAAACCAGGAGGTTTATCAGCTTGAAAGTGCAAAATCCATTTCTGTTCACTAGATTCTGTTCTATTATTTATGTCACCTCCTCTCTTGGTACTATGCATAATCTCTAGTACCATAAAGCTAAATTTATGTTCTTTACCCTCTTTAGCTACATGTAGTGATAGTGCGCTGGTTCCTTTAACATTCCTGAAGTATTCTATCCTGAAACACCCTATTTGTTTTCCCTATATAAAATGAGAAGCAGGTAGTACAATAGCAAAAATAGACAACATTTTATGTTCATGGATAAATAACTCAAGCAAGCGTCGACAGAGTGAGAAATAACATTCAATGTGTAAAAAATCCAAGCAATCCGGTCTTCTGAGACAAATAAATCAGTTTATTACACAGATAAACCACGATAAGCGCTTTCACTAACTAGTAGCTTCTTCAGATCACAAACAGGAAGCACAAAAACCATGTGCTTTAAATATCTGCATGTTAATTAATTAATCAACCAACTTTTAAAGCAGAAGCGCCATAAAACCTAAAACTAAATATATAAACATAAAATCATCTCAAGATGCAGCATAAAATAAACAATGGTGTATGCATTTTCTTTTAAAAAATTTAAATAACTTCATTCCATAAGAAACAGTAGAAATTGAAGTAAATATAAGAACATGTTGTGAGCAGCATACTATCAAGTACGAAAGTATAATACATAACTGCATGTAATAGTCATATTGAATAAAACCTTAATACATACAATTAATAATACGAGGCAACTTAGAAACTATACAGAGTAGATGCCATCAAAAACATGATAATTAACAATAAAACCATATACAAATCGAAAGAACTATTATCAACCAAAGTGATACTTGATATAGTAAGGTCAGTGCATAAACAGAGATGTATATCTGCATATGTATAAAAATGTATATAAATGTAGTGTCTTAATAAATATATATATCTAATTATAAAAGAATTGATGTATGAATGAATGTGTACAAAAATATAAATGAATAAATAAATAAATGAATAAATAAATAAGTTATTGTCTAAAAGTATGAAGCTAAAACCATTAACATTAACAATACTACAATATAAAATGAATGAATTACCCAAACATTATAATATATGTATATGTGTATGTATATGTATGGAAACAGATATCAGAATACATTAAAATCTTAAAAATTTCAGAACTTAGTGTGCCTACGTTTCTTTAGGTGTGGTCTGATAGATGCCCTTTCATTTAAACCATGGCCTTTATCAGCTCTCAGCAAAATGATCCACCTACTTTCTCTATCTTCGGTATGATTCATGATGTCACCTCCTCTTACATTAACATTCATTTTCTCCAGCACCCTAAACATGAACTTGTGTTCAGGACTTGTTTGTGTCACATGCTTGGCCAATGCATTCTGCAGATTACCTTTCTTTATATTATAGCAGTGTTCCCTTATTCTGTCTCTTAATACCCTATTCGTTTTACCAACATAGAAACATGAACACAGTTCACATACAGCAAGGTATATGACATCAGGTGTCATACAGTTGGCATTGGCTCGGGTATATATTTCCCTCTGTGTATCTGGATGTATAAATACTATGCTAGAATCTATTGAGGAGCAAAAGTTGCATTGTCCACAAGGTGTGGTACCATAACTAAAACTCGGGTGTGTACTCTTGTTTGGTGGATAGCAAAGCAATCTTTTAAGATTCTTCTTATTCCTATAGGTAAAGGACGGAGAATCACCTACAATGTTTGTCAGTATGACATCAGTTTGTAGTATGTTCCAATTTTTGGAGATGATCTCTCTAATTTGTTTATTATCTGCTGTATATGAAGTCAGAAACCTAACTTTTGCATTTGTGACTTCTTTGACATCATTCATTACTGTAGGCTTGGGCCCAAAATATGGGGTACCTAATGTCGAACGTAAACTTAGAGCATTATCAAATTGTAAATCTACCTCCGTAGAATTATAGCCTCTCTCAGCAAACTTCTCTCCCAAGTCATATGTCTGCCATAAAGCCTTTGTCATTGGAATTCAACCTAGACATTCGTAGGGTCTGTCCTTTCACTATGTTACTGAAAACATACTGAGGATGCATACTAGTTCTGAATAATAAAGTGTTCCTATAACAGGGTTTCCTAAAAATCCCAGTGTTAAACATTCCACATTCGAGTTTTTCGATATATAAATCTAAAAATTCAATTTTCAATAATGAATATTTCATTGTAAATTTCAAACATGGTGTAATATTATTCAAAACCATATTGAAACTAAGCAGTTCTTCTATATTACCATCCCATAAAATAAACACGCCATCCACAAAAGCGTCTATAAAATCTTACATATTTCTTAAACATATATTCTTTGAATAATAACTGTTCTTCCCAGTAAGCTAGGAACATGTTGGCGTAGCTGTTGGCACAAGGAGTGCCCATAGCTACGCCGTCTAATTGCTGATAAATGTTATCAGTAAACATAAACACATTATTTTCCAGCACTAGCTCAAGGAAATGTACCAATAAGTCAATTAAAACATTGCCATAGGTACTATGTTCTGTAAGATAATTACTAACATAAGTTAGACCAAGATCATTAGGGATGACTGTAAACAATGATTGTATATCAAAAGTTACTAAAATCAGATTTTGGATAGTATCCATTTGATTATTGATATAATACAAGTCTGTTAAAAACTATTTAGAATCACGCAATACAAATTCATTATTGTTTAAAATACACCTTAAATGTTTCTCAATAAAAACTGACAAGTGCTCCGTAACCCATCCTTGCCCTGAGACTATTGGTCTCATGGGTGGCTTGGTAATGCTTTTGTGTATTTTGGGTATTCCATGTATAACTGGGATGGTAGGCATCTTAATATATAAATAATTAAACTCATTTCTATTTATTAAATTACTTCTATAAATATCTGTTAAAATATCATGTACATATGCACACATTTCATAAACCTTAGTAAAATCAATTCTTATATAAAACACATCACTTAACATATTATACATTTCATTCTGATAATCTATAGTATCAAGTACCACTATGCCAGAGCCTTTATCTGCTGGCCTAATTGTTATATTTAAATCATTTCTTAAGTTATGAAGGCTCTTTCTTTCCTGATATGACAGATTATTATTAAACATAAAATTAGAATTATTCAGTCTCTTTTTATGAAAATACTTATAAATCTCATCTTCTGTAGTGCGTAAATATGCTTCAACTAATGGATGATTAACTGGTGTATAATCACTCAGATTCTTAAACACAAATTTATCATTGCCAGTGGTTAATTCACTATCAATCTTATTAATAGAAGTATCATTGTAAATGTACTTGAGCATAACATTTCTGCAAAACATTCTAACATCTATGATGGTTTCATCTAGCATACTATTGCTATGAGGAATGAAACTAAGTCCTTTGACTAATAAATTAATGTCATGCTGTGACAGCGGAACACTGGACAAATTAAAAACTAAATTTTGTTGTGATTTGTCCACATTTTCTTTAGCGTTGTATTGGTGAGTGGCTCCCCTGAAAATTTCCTTTTTTGCCGCCCTCGACTGTTCGAGCGTGTTCTGCTTAAGTTCTTCTCCTGGCGTATTGCTAAAGGGAAGGAAAGATTTAAAGCTGCTCCTTTTTTAAATTCATTTGTTTTAGATCTAACAACCTGCTCTTGGTCATTCAGCAATCTATTCTTAACAACATTCACAGTAGGATATAAATTTACATTTTCATTCATACTGTTATGCGTTATATGTATAACATCTATAGAGTCATTGCTAGTTGCTATTTCTTCATTACTAGCAGCTAAGTTAGTAGAAGGACAAATATCAGCAGATATAGTATCAGAATCAACATATTCATTAGCAATGGTTGGGGCCTCTCCTGCAATTTCTGGCACATTAGAAACAGCTGCAGGAGATAAAACCACTTTACCAGTGCTCTGTAGTCTTATGCTGTTGGAGAGGTAAGGTGCCTTGCTTGATAACAGATGCAGGCATGCTTTCTGGGACACGCCTTTCCCAGACAAAAACTTGCCCTGTTTTAAAATCCTGTGTGTCCCTTGAAACTTTACTTTGTTTCTGCTGAAATAATTTACGCTCATAGGCAGATACACAGTCAAATATATTGTCAAATAAATCATGTATAGCCAACTCTGTATAGTCTTTAAATAACTGTTGCTGTAAATCATTGATTTTACTAGTTAGAGCTTGTTCTTCAGGTTTGAAGAAATTAATCAGCAGTTATAAATATTTGCGGCTAGTCTCAATATTTATCTGCTGCCACAATGACAGCAATTCTGGGTATTCATTGCCTTGACTAGGCATAGAGAACACCCTGAGCCCACGTGGTATAATGGCATTATCTAAACAAAATTGAAAATGCTGCCTTTGCATTTGTAAACGTTTCAGTTTATAAAAGTGTTTCTCTATGTCATTAAGTATTAAATTAGCTCTCTGAAGATCCACATCACGCTCACCCATATTAGCTGGTAGTTGTTCAGTTGTTAATGACCATAATGTAGTAAGAGTCCCATCAAGATGCTGTTTAAACTTGGCTTCCATCGCTGCCTTGCCCCAGTGTTCACTTCTGGGCTTATAGGGAAGCTCAATATCCGCCATGGCTTTAGTAGAATATCCAGTAGCTAGAAACTCACTCGTAGTCACGTAACCAACGTAGAAAATGTAGAAACAGCGTTGAAAGGTAAAATAAAAATGCTGGTTACTGGCACAGCACGCTTGCTTATAAAAAAGATAAGTAAATGGATAAATAACTCAAGCAAGCGTCGACAGAGTGAGAAATAACATTCAATGTGTAAAAAATCCAAGCAATCCGGTCTTCTGAGACAAATAATCAGTTTATTACACAGATAAACCACGATAAGCGCTTTCACTAACTAGTAGCTTCTTCAGATCACAAACAGGAAGCACAAAAACCATGTGCTTTAAATATCTGCATGTTAATTAATTAATCAACCAACTTTTAAAGCAGAAGCGCCATAAAACCTAAAACTAAACATATAAACATAAAATCATCTCAAGATGCAGCATAAAATAAACAATGGTGTATGCATTTTCTTTTAAAAAATTTAAATAACTTCATTCCATAAGAAACAGTAGAAATTGAAGTAAATATAAGAACATGTTGTGAGCAGCATACTATCAAGTACGAAAGTATAATACATAACTGCATGTAATAGTCATATTGAATAAAACCTTAATACATATAATTAATAATACGAGGCAACTTAGAAACTATACAGAGTAGATGCCATCAAAAACATGATAATTAACAATAAAACCATATACAAATCGAAAGAACTATTATCAACCAAAGTGATACTTGATATAGTAAGGTCAGTGCATAAACAGAGATGTATATCTGCATATGTATAAAAATGTATATAAATGTAGTGTCTTAATAAATATATATATCTAATTATAAAAGAATTGATGTATGAATGAATGTGTACAAAAATATAAATGAATAAATAAATAAATGAATAAATAAATAAGTTATTGTCTAAAAGTATGAAGCTAAAACCATTAACATTAACAATACTACAATATAAAATGAATGAATTACCCAAACATTATAATATATGTATATGTGTATGTATATGTATGGAAACAGATATCAGAATACATTAAAATCTTAAAAATTTCAGAACTTAGTGTGCCTACGTTTCTTTAGGTGTGGTCTGATAGATGCCCTTTCATTTAAACCATGGCCTTTATCAGCTCTCAGCAAAATGATCCACCTACTTTCTCTATCTTCGGTATGATTCATGATGTCACCTCCTCTTACATTAACATTCATTTTCTCCAGCACCCTAAACATGAACTTGTGTTCAGGACTTGTTTGTGTCACATGCTTGGCCAATGCATTCTGCAGATTACCTTTCTTTATATTATAGCAGTGTTCCCTTATTCTGTCTCTTAATACCCTATTCGTTTTACCAACATAGAAACATGAACACAGTTCACATACAGCAAGGTATATGACATCAGGTGTCATACAGTTGGCATTGGCTCGGGTATATATTTCCCTCTGTGTATCTGGATGTATAAATACTATGCTAGAATCTATTGAGGAGCAAAGTTGCATTGTCCACAAGGTGTGGTACCATAACTAAAACTCGGTGTGTACTCTTGTTTGGTGGATAGCAAAGCAATCTTTTAAGATTCTTCTTATTCCTATAGGTAAAGGACGGAGAATCACCTACAATGTTTGTCAGTATGACATCAGTTTGTAGTATGTTCCAATTTTTGGAGATGATCTCTCTAATTTGTTTATTATCTGCTGTATATGAAGTCAGAAACCTAACTTTTGCATTTGTGACTTCTTTGACATCATTCATTACTGTAGGCTTGGGCCCAAAATATGGGGTACCTAATGTGACGTAAACTTAGAGCATTATCAAATTGTAAATCTACCTCCGTAGAATTATAGCCTCTCTCAGCAAACTTCTCTTCCAAGTCATATAAGTCTGCCATAAAGCCTTTGTCATTGGAATTCAACCTAGACATTCGTAGGGTCTGTCCTTTCACTATGTTACTGAAAACATACTGAGGATGCATACTAGTTCTGAATAATAAAGTGTTCCTATAACAGGGTTTCCTAAAAATCCCAGTGTTAAACATTCCACATTCGAGTTTTTCGATATATAAATCTAAAAATTCAATTTTCAATAATGAATATTTCATTGTAAATTTCAAACATGGTGTAATATTATTCAAAACCATATTGAAACTAAGCAGTTCTTCTATATTACCATCCCATAAAATAAACACGTCATCCACAAAACGTCTATAAAATCTTACATATTTCTTAAACATATATTCTTTGAATAATAACTGTTCTTCCCAGTAAGCTAGGAACATGTTGGCGTAGCTGTTGGCACAAGGAGTGCCCATAGCTACGCCGTCTAATTGCTGATAAATGTTATCAGTAAACATAAACACATTATTTTCCAGCACTAGCTCAAGGAAATGTACCAAGTCAATTAAAACATTGCCATAGGTACTATGTTCTGTAAGATAATTACTAACATAAGTTAGACCAAGATCATTAGGGATGACTGTAAACAATGATTGTATATCAAAAGTTACTAAAATCAGATTTTGGATAGTATCCATTTGATTATTGATATAATACAAGTCTGTTAAAAACTGTTTAGAATCACGCAATACAAATTCATTATTGTTTAAAATACACCTTAAATGTTTCTCAATAAAAACTGACAAGTGCTCCGTAACCCATCCTTGCCCTGAGACTATTGGTCTCATGGGTGGCTTGGTAATGCTTTTGTGTATTTTGGGTATTCCATGTATAACTGGGATGGTAGGCATCTTAATATATAAATAATTAAACTCATTTCTATTTATTAAATTACTTCTATAAATATCTGTTAAAATATCATGTACATATGCACACATTTCATAAACCTTAGTAAAATCAATTCTTATATAAAACACATCACTTAACATATTATACATTTCATTCTGATAATCTATAGTATCAAGTACCACTATGCCAGAGCCTTTATCTGCTGGCCTAATTGTTATATTTAAATCATTTCTTAAGTTATGAAGGCTCTTTCCTTCCTGATATGACAGATTATTATTAAACATAAAATTAGAATTATTCAGTCTCTTTTTATGAAAATACTTATAAATCTCATCTTCTGTAGTGCGTAAATATGCTTCAACTAATGGATGATTAACTGGTGTATAATCACTCAGATTCTTAAACACAAATTTATCATTGCCAGTGGTTAATTCACTATCAATCTTATTAATAGAAGTATCATTGTAAATGTACTTGAGCATAACATTTCTGCAAAACATTCTAACATCTATGATGGTTTCATCTAGCATACTATTGCTATGAGGAATGAAACTAAGTCCTTTGACTAATAAATTAATGTCATGCTGTGACAGCGGAACACTGGACAAATTAAAAACTAAATTTTGTTGTGATTTGTCCACATTTTCTTTAGCGTTGTATTGGTGAGTGGCTCCCTGAAAATTTCCTTTTTGCCGCCCTCGACTGTTCGTGTTCTGCTTAAGTTCTTCTCCTGGTATTGCTAAAGGGAAGGAAAGATTTAAAGCTGCTCCTTTTTTAAATTCATTTGTTTTAGCTCTAACAACCTGCTCTTGGTCATTCAGCAATCTATTCTTAACAACATTCACAGTAGGATATAAATTTACATTTTCATTCATACTGTTATGCGTTATATGTATAACATCTATAGAGTCATTGCTAGTTGCTATTTCTTCATTACTAGCAGCTAAGTTAGTAGAAGGACAAATATCAGCAGATATAGTATCAGAATCAACATATTCATTAGCAATGGTTGGGGCCTCTCCTGCAATTTCTGGCACATTAGAAACAGCTGCAGGAGATAAAACCACTTTACCAGTACTCTGTAAAGTCTTATGCTGTTGGAGAGGTAAGGTGCCTTGCTTGATAACAGATGCAGGCATACTTTCTGGGACACGCCTTTCCCAGACAAAAACTTGCCCTGTTTTAAAATCCTGTATGTCCCTTGAAACTTTACTTTGTTTCTGCTGAAATAATTTACGCTCATAGGCAGATACACAGTCAAATATATTGTCAAATAAATCATGTATAGCCAACTCTGTATAGTCTTTAAATAACTGTTGCTGTAAATCATTGATTTTACTAGTTAGAGCTTGTTCTTCAGGTTTGAAGAAATTAATCAGCAGTTATAAATATTTGCGGCTAGTCTCAATATTTATCTGCTGCCACAATGACAGCAATTCTGGGTATTCATTGCCTTGACTAGGCATAGAGAACACCCTGAGCCCACGTGGTATAATGGCATTATCTAAACAAAATTGAAAATGCTGCCTTTGCATTTGTAAACGTTTCAGTTTATAAAAGTGTTTCTCTATGTCATTAAGTATTAAATTAGCTCTCTGAAGATCCACATCACGCTCACCCATATTAGCTGGTAGTTGTTCAGTTGTTTATGACCATAATGTAGTAAGAGTCCCATCAAGATGCTGTTTAAACTTGGCTTCCATCGCTGCCTTGCCCCGGTGTTCACTTCTGGGCTTATAGGGAAGCTCAATATCCGCCATGGCTTTAGTAGAATATCCAGTAGCTAGAAACTCACTCGTAGTCACGTAACCAACGTAGAAAATGTAGAAACAGCGTTGAAAGGTAAAATAAAAATGCTGGTTACTGGCACAGCACGCTTGCTTATAAAAAAGATAAGTAAATGGATAAATAACTCAAGCAAGCGTCGACAGAGTGAGAAATAACATTCAATGTGTAAAAAATCCAAGCAATCCGGTCTTCTGAGACAAATAATCAGTTTATTACACAGATAAACCACGATAAGCGCTTTCACTAACTAGTAGCTTCTTCAGATCACAAACAGGAAGCACAAAAACCATGTGCTTTAAATATCTGCATGTTAATTAATTAATCAACCAACTTTTAAAGCAGAAGCGCCATAAAACCTAAAACTAAACATATAAACATAAAATCATCTCAAGATGCAGCATAAAATAAACAATGGTGTATGCATTTTCTTTTAAAAAATTTAAATAACTTCATTCCATAAGAAACAGTAGAAATTGAAGTAAATATAAGAACATGTTGTGAGCAGCATACTGTCAAGTACGAAAGTATAATACATAACTGCATGTGATAGTCATAATGAATAAAACCTTAATACAAAGAATTAATACGAAGCAACTTGGAAACTATACAAAGTAGATGCCATCAAAAACATAATAATTAACAATAAAACCATATACAAATCGAAAGAACTATTATCAACCAAAGTGATACTTGATATAGTAAGGTCAGTGCATAAACAGAGATGTATATCTGCATATGTATAAAAATGTATATAAATGTAGTGTCTTAATAAATATATATATCTAAATATAAAAGAATTGATGTATGAATGAATGTGTACAAAAATATAAATGAATAAATAAATAAATGAATAAATAAATAAGTTATTGTCTAAAAGTATGAAGCTAAAACCATTAACATTAACAATACTACAATATAAAATGAATGAATTACCCAAACATTATAATATATGTATATGTGTATGTATATGTATGGAAACAGATATCAGAATACATTAAAATCTTAAAAATTTCAGAACTTAGTGTGCCTACGTTTCTTTAGGTGTGGTCTGATAGATGCCCTTTCATTTAAACCATGGCCTTTATCAGCTCTCAGCAAAATGATCCACCTACTTTCTCTATCTTCGTATGATTCATGATGTCACCTCCTCTTACATTAACATTCATTTTCTCCAGCACCCTAAACATGAACTTGTGTTCAGGACTTGTTTGTGTCACATGCTTGGCCAATGCATTCTGCAGATTACCTTTCTTTATATTATAGCAGTGTTCCCTTATTCTGTCTCTTAATACCCTATTCGTTTTACCAACATAGAAACATGAACACAGTTCACATACAGCAAGGTATATGACATCAGGTGTCATACAGTTGGCATTGGCTCGGGTATATATTTCCCTCTGTGTATCTGGATGTATAAATACTATGCTAGAATCTATTGAGGAGCAAAAGTTGCATTGTCCACAAGGTGTGGTACCATAACTAAAACTCGGTGTGTACTCTTGTTTGGTGGATAGCAAAGCAATCTTTTAAGATTCTTCTTATTCCTATAGGTAAAGGACGGAGAATCACCTACAATGTTTGTCAGTATGACATCAGTTTGTAGTATGTTTCAATTTTTGGAGATGATCTCTCTAATTTGTTTATTATCTGCTGTATATGAAGTCAGAAACCTAACTTTTGCATTTGTGACTTCTTTGACATCATTCATTACTGTAGGCTTGGGCCCAAAATATGGGGTACCTAATGTCGAACGTAAACTTAGAGCATTATCAAATTGTAAATCTACCTCCGTAGAATTATAGCCACTCTCAGCAAACTTCTCTTCCAAGTCATATAAGTCTGCCATAAAGCCTTTGTCATTGGAATTCAACCTAGACATTCGTAGGGTCTGTCCTTTCACTATGTTACTGAAAACATACTGAGGATGCATACTAGTTCTGAATAATAAAGTGTTCCTATAACAGGGTTTCCTAAAAATCCCAGTGTTAAACATTCCACATTCGAGTTTTTCGATATATAAATCTAAAAATTCAATTTTCAATAATGAATATTTCATTGTAAATTTCAAACATGGTGTAATATTATTCAAAACCATATTGAAACTAAGCAGTTCTTCTATATTACCATCCCATAAAATAAACACGTCATCCACAAAACGTCTATAAAATCTTACATATTTCTTAAACATATATTCTTTGAATAATAACTGTTCTTCCCAGTAAGCTAGGAACATGTTGGCGTAGCTGTTGGCACAAGGAGTGCCCATAGCTACGCGTCTAATTGCTGATAAATGTTATCAGTAAACATAAACACATTATTTTCCAGCACTAGCTCAAGGAAATGTACCAATAAGTCAATTAAAACATTGCCATAGGCACTATGTTCTGTAAGATAATTACTAACATAAGTTAGACCAAGATCATTAGGGATGACTGTAAACAATGATTGTATATCAAAAGTTACTAAAATCAGATTTTGGATAGTATCCATTTGATTATTGATATAATACAAGTCTGTTAAAAAAACTGTTTAGAATCACGCAATACAAATTCATTATTGTTTAAAATACACCTTAAATGTTTCTCAATAAAAACTGACAAGTGCTCCGTAACCCATCCTTGCCCTGAGACTATTGGTCTCATGGGTGGCTTGGTAATGCTTTTGTGTATTTTGGGTATTCCATGTATAACTGGGATGGTAGGCATCTTAATATATAAATAATTAAACTCATTTCTATTTATTAAATTACTTCTATAAATATCTGTTAAAATATCATGTACATATGCACACATTTCATAAACCTTAGTAAAATCAATTCTTATATAAAACACATCACTTAACATATTATACATTTCATTCTGATAATCTATAGTATCAAGTACCACTATGCCAGAGCCTTTATCTGCTTTCCTAATTGTTATATTTAAATCATTTCTTAAGTTATGAAGGCTCTTTCTTTCCTGATATGACAGATTATTATTAAACATAAAATTAGAATTATTCAGTCTCTTTTTATGAAAATACTTATAAATCTCATCTTCTGTAGTGCGTAAATATGCTTCAACTAATGGATGATTAACTGGTGTATAATCACTCAGATTCTTAAACACAAATTTATCATTGCCAGTGGTTAATTCACTATCAATCTTATTAATAGAAGTATCATTGTAAATGTACTTGAGCATAACATTTCTGCAAAACATTCTTACATCTATGATGGTTTCATCTAGCATACTATTGCTATGAGGAATGAAACTAAGTCCTTTGACTAATAAATTAATGTCATGCTGTGACAGGAACACTGGACAAATTAAAAACTAAATTTTGTTGTGATTTGTCCACATTTTCTTTAAGTTGTATTGGTGAGTGGCTCCCTGAAAATTTCCTTTTTGCCTCGACTGTTCGAGCGTGTTCTGCTTAAGTTCTTCTCCTGGTATTGCTAAAGGGAGGAAAGATTTAAAGCTGCTCCTTTTTTAAATTCATTTGTTTTAGATCTAACAACCTGCTCTTGGTCATTCAGCAATCTATTCTTAACAACATTCACAGTAGGATATAAATTTACATTTTCATTCATACTGTTATGCGTTATATGTATAACATCTATAGAGTCATTGCTAGTTGCTATTTCTTCATTACTAGCAGCTAAGTTAGTAGAAGGACAAATATCAGCAGATATAGTATCAGAATCAACATATTCATTAGCAATGGTTGGGGCCTCTCCTGCAATTTCTGGCACATTAGAAACAGCTGCAGGAGATAAAACCACTTTACCAGTGCTCTGTAAAGTCTTATGCTGTTGGAGAGGTAAGGTGCCTTGCTTGATAACAGATGCAGGCATACTTTCTGGGACACGCCTTTCCCAGACAAAAACTTGCCCTGTTTTAAAATCCTGTATGTCCCTTGAAACTTTACTTTGTTTCTGCTGAAATAATTTACGCTCATAGGCAGATACACAGTCAAGTATATTGTCAAATAAATCATGTATAGCCAACTCTGTATAGTCTTTAAATAACTGTTGCTATAAATCATTGATTTTACTAGTTAGAGCTTGTTCTTCAGGTTTGAAGAAATTAATCAGCAGTTGTAAATATTTGCGGCTAGTCTCAATATTTATCTGCTGCCACAATGACAGCAATTCTGGGTATTCATTGCCTTGACTAGGCATAGAGAACACCCTGAGCCCACGTGGTATAATGGCATTATCGAAACAAAACTGAAAATGCTGCCTTTGCATTTGTAAACGTTTCAGTTTATAAAAGTGTTTCTCTATGTCATTAAGTATTAAATTAGCTCTCTGAAAATCCACATCACGCTCACCCATATTAGCTGGTAGTTGTTCAGTTGTTAACGACCATAATGTAGTAAGAGTCCCATCAAGATGCTGTTTAGACTTGGCTTCCGTCGCTGCCTTGCCCCTTGAATTTCATTTCAGAATGAAATGTATAATATGTTAAGTGATGTGTTTTATATAAGAATTGATTTTACTAAGGTTTATGAAATGTGTGCATATGTACATGATATTTTAACAGATATTTATAGAAGTAATTTAATAAATAGAAATGAGTTTAATTATTTATATATTAAGATGCCTACCATCCCAGTTATACATGGAATACCCAAAATACACAAAAGCATTACCAAGCCACCCATGAGACCAATAGTCTCAGGGCAAGGATGGGTTACGGAGCACTTGTCAGTTTTTATTGAGAAACATTTAAGGTGTATTTTAAACAATAATGAATTTGTATTGCGTGATTCTAAACAGTTTTTAACAGACTTGTATTATATCAATAATCAAATGGATACTATCCAAAATCTGATTTTAGTAACTTTTGATATACAATCATTGTTTACAGTCATCCCTAATGATCTTGGTCTAACTTATGTTAGTAATTATCTTACAGAACATAGTACCTATGGCAATGTTTTAATTAACTTATTGGTACATTTCCTTGAGCTAGTGCTGGAAAATAATGTGTTTATGTTTACTGATAACATTTATCAGCAATTAGACAGCGTAGCTATGGGCACTCCTTGTGCCAACAGCTACGCCAACATGTTCCTAGCTTACTGGGAAGAACAGTTATTATTCAAAGAATATATGTTTAAGAAATATGTAAGATTTTATAGACGTTTTGTGGATGACGTGTTTATTTTATGGGATGGTAATATAGAAGAACTGCTTAGTTTCAATATGGTTTTGAATAATATTACACCATGTTTGAAATTTACAATGAAATATTCATTATTGAAAATTGAATTTTTAGATTTATATATCGAAAAACTCGAATGTGGAATGTTTAACACTGGGATTTTTAGGAAACCCTGTTATAGGAACACTTTATTATTCAGAACTAGTATGCATCCTCAGTATGTTTTCAGTAACATAGTGAAAGGACAGACCCTACGAATGTCTAGGTTGAATTCCAATGACAAAGGCTTTATGGCAGACTTATATGACTTGGGAGAGAAGTTTGCTGAGAGTGGCTATAATTCTACGGAGGTAGATTTATAATTTGATAATGCTCTAAGTTTACGTTCGACATTAGGTACCCCATATTTTGGGCCCAAGCCTACAGTAATGAATGATGTCAAAGAAGTCACAAATGCAAAAGTTAGGTTTCTGACTTCATATACAGCAGATAATAAACAAATTGGAGAGATCATCTCCAAAAATTGGAACATACTACAAACTGATGTCATACTGACAAACATTGTAGGTGATTCTCCGTCCTTTACCTATAGGAATAAGAAGAATCTTAAAAGATTGATTTGCTATCCACCAAACAAGAGTACACACCCGAGTTTTAGTTATGGTACCACACCTTGTGGACAATGCAACTTTTGCTCCTCAATAGATTCTAGCATAGTATTTATACATCCAGATACACAGAGGGAAATATATACCCGAGCCAATGCCAACTGTATGACACCTGATGTCATATACCTTGCTGTATGTGAACTGTGTTCATGTTTCTATGTTGGTAAAACGAATAGGGTATTAAGAGACAGAATAAGGGAACACTGCTATAATATAAAGAAAGGTAATCTGCAGAATGCATTGGCCAAGCATGTGACACAAACAAGTCCTGAACACAAGTTCATGTTTAGGGTGCTGGAGAAAATGAATGTTAATGTAAGAGGAGGTGATATCATGAATCATACTGAAGATAGAGAGAGTAGATGGATTATTATGCTGAGAGCTGATAAAGGCCATGGATTAAATGAAAAGGCATCTATTAGACCTTACTTAAAGAAACGTAGGCACACTAAGTTCTGAAATTTTTAAGATTTTAATGTATTCTGATATCTGTTTCCATACATATACATACACATATACATATATTATAATGTTTGGGTAATTCATTCATTTTATATTGTAGTATTGTTAATGTTAATGGTTTTAGCTTCATACTTTTAGACAATAACTTATTTATTTATTCATTTATTTATTTATTCATTTATATTTTTGTACACATTCATTCATACATCAATTATTTTATAATTAGATATATATATTTATTAAGACACTACATTTATATACATTTTTATACATATGCAGATATACATCTGTGTTTATGCACTGACCTTACTATATCAAGTATCACTTTGGTTGATAATAGTTCTTTCGATTTGTATATGGTTTTATTGTTAATTATCATGTTTTTGATGGCATCTACTCTGTATAGTTTCTAAGTTGCCTCGTATTATTAATTGTATGTATTAAGGTTTTATTCAATATGACTATTACATGCAGTTATGTATTATACTTTCGTACTTGATAGTATGCTGCTCACAACATGTTCTTATATTTACTTCAATTTCTACTGTTTCTTATGGAATGAAGTTATTTAAATTTTTTAAAAGAAAATGCATACACCGTACCCCGGGATTCATGAAGCTCGGCGCAAGGCCGGCGTAAGGCCTGCGCCGGCGGTGCAGTGAATAGCCGGCGTAGTAGCACCATATGCATAGTAATGAGTGCGCGCCGCAACCACAGACACGTGCGTAGGGTACGTGAGCGAGCCCAAGTAGGATGCGTCTGGAGGCGTGGTTAAGCCGGCAGGCGATGAGCAACCTAAAGTGCTGACTGCCACAGTCCGCCCAGAATAGAAATGGCACCAGCCATGGCCCGTGCAGAATGAAATGCACGCAGAGTATGCAACAAAGTACCTGTGCCAACTAAACGGAGAAGCAAACAAAACCCACGAAGCCCGAAGTGTACCTGTCCAAGGAACAAAGGATACGCGTAATACCGTGTCCGTCCCGCAATGCACTGTGAGTGTGCATACCCAGAGAAGGTGTACCGCAGCATGCCAGCGCGCCGTCCCGACATAGGAGTAGCGACCAAGGTTACCACCTGTCCCACCTTGCGAGGGGCAGTCCCCCCATGGTCAGTTGTGTCCCGAAAAAAAATTAAAAACGGAAAATGCGCTAAGATTGTAGGACATAATCATATCCCGTATATTAGGTAATGGGTGCATGAAATAGTTATTACCGTAACTAAAATACCTAAATGTCACAACAAACAGAATAAGCACCCAAAATGCTACAACAATAAGCTTCTATTAAGGCAAACAAGTGAAGTTCTATGCCATGTAGTGACCGTGGGTATGTGTCAGCCTGTAAAATATGACGTGAGTCCCGACAATGTCCCACCTTGTCCATTGGAAAATGTGGCAACCCCAGTAGCGACATGGGCACGGCCACCAGGGTCAGCAGCTGTCCCACCTTGCTATGGACAGTCCCTCATTGGACAGTTGTGTCCCGGCAAAAAGCGAAACATGGCAAATGACCTGAGATATCCGTGCAAAACTATTCCCTCAATATACCTGTAATAGTAGCATAAAACATATATTTTGTATATGAAACACATACATGGCATAAGAAACCGAATAAGGAACCCAAATGCTACCAGAATAAGCGTATATTATGGCAAAAAAGTGAAGTTCTGTCAACCCTACTTGCTGTGGGTATGTGTTGTCCTGCAAAATCCGATGTGTCCACAAAAGATGTCCCACTATGGGCATTGGAAAAGGTGGCAACCATAATGGTCACAAGCAGTAATGAGAGTACACAGCCGGGTAGCCGTGCCGACATAACAACAGGAAGGAACCAAGATACCCTAAACACATGCAAACATGTGCATAGCAACATGTCCCACACCCAGCAACGTGTTTGTCGCATACACAGGACGGCGTATGTCTAAGTGTAATATCCAGAAGCAGAAGCTATGCATGCAAATGTAATATGCAATAGCCCCATTGTAGCATGTAAGTCCCACCCATGTACGCCTGTGCACCCAACCCAGCTATCAGACTTCTGCAGCTTGTTAGAAAAATATGTACTTAAACATATATATGTAATGTTAGTTTGTGTACTTAAACCTGTATATGTAATGATAGCTTAGAAACAGTATAATATGTAATGCATTTAATTCTATTTTACTAGAATGGCAGTAGAAATGATCTTGCATGTAATTGCTTGAAATTTAGCTGTAGTGTGATTAAAACTCTGACCCTGACAGTAGCCAGCTCAGCAGGCTTATGTCTTTCAGCATTATTATCTGCAGGGTTAGAGAGAAATGGATATGTATGCATGTGTATCTTTCTTCCTTCCACCGAGAAGGATGGCCTTGTGAACACTATCAGAGATAGTGTGCAGCTGCTCACCAGAGAGACAAAGGAACGTATTAAGAAGAGACTTGACCATTGTGTGCGAACTAATCCAAGAACCTTGGATAAAGTAACATCTACAGGAAGACATTGTAACTGACCAGGTGCCTTACAAGGCTGTAATATTCTCATGGGAAACTTTTAAAAAAGCATTACATCAGCGTTTACTTATGAATAGAATACTATGGACTATAGTGATGTAAATGCCCTGTGACTGACTACGTCAGTAAGGTGGGCAAAAGCTGATCATAAACTGTATAAAAAGTATGTAACTTCCTTACTGAAATTAGTCAAAACTCTATACATGTTATGTATGGTTTTTTGCCTCCTTGTGTACACGAGTAAAGAAACGTTATTGAACTTGAGCCTGCTGTCTTACTGACTGTTATTTTGAAATGCCTAATGATTTTTACAGTCTGAATTAACAATTTATCTAACATTTTGGTCCTTCTGAAGCCGGAATTCCCTTGGTAAGCTGCAGGTCAGAGTGCATAGGTGGTACTGAAAACTGCGCAGGAGAAGTTGCCAGAATGGTTCTTCTCGAGTGAAAAAAGACCTCCGACTGAATTGTTGTATGTAAAGAGGCTGTCCACTTTCTGATCTGTGGCCGAAAAGCGGAAAACTGGATCCTAAGAAGAACAGCGGTAAGCGGGAGGCTCAGGTAAGGAGAATTACCCTCTTTGTCTTTGTTTTAGATCAGGGACCAGGTTACACTGTGCTATTGCTAAGGTTTGTGATAGCAGGGAGAGAGAGAGAGTCGAAGTATTGTATCTTGAGTCATAGATCAGGGAATAACAAATCAAAGTAAACAGTCATTCTAGACACTACTGTGGATATGGGGAAATAAGATACCACGTGGTACAAGAGAAGGGTTACGTAACAGTCTTTGTAAGACATGGGAAATCAGTGCACTAAGAGATCGCGAGATCCGCCCCTAACGGATGACGCGAAGTATATGCAATTGCAAAGAGCAGATAATGTGAGATATTTTGCAAAATGGGTTAATAAATATGAAGTTGACGGTAACTTAGATAAAATATCACTAGTGAAACTTTTGAAACAATTAAAATCTGACGCAGAAGGTCAGGCAAAAAAACGACAGTTGGGTGTTCCTCAAGCACATAGGTGGATTGAGGAAGTGAACCGAAGGGAGCAGAAGATTAAAAATGCGAAAGCATTATTTTTGGACAAAGAAGATAATAATACAGTAGTAGCAACGGCCCCTCCCCCACCACCTCCTTCGATACCTTATTCAGGATATGAAGCGGGAGGGCGGGCTGGACCCCCCCCACGTTATCCTGAGGCAACAGGGGTATTAAAACAACCATTTGTAAGAGAACCTGTTGAAACTAGATCCCGAACACGTAAAACACTTAGAGATGTTCAACTAAGTAGAGATTCATTAGATGAGAGTGAGGAAATCTGTCCATTAATTGAAGTACCAAACCCACAGGCAGGACAGGAAGGCCAGGACTCAACTCTCTTAGTATATAGACCATGGACACCGGAGGATATCCGGAAAGCTACAGAGGGAATTCCCCATCCAAAAATTAATTATGTAAAGTTTATACAAGATTTACAAGGTATGAGATTGAGTTACCACTTCAATGGGGAAGACGTAGAGAAGGTAATTAGACAAATTATAGGTCCGGACTGGCACATGATTTGTGGCGTCTGGAATGCTCGTGACGCACAACTTAGACCACTCCTACATAGTGACGCAGAACTAGATACTAGGTTGAAGGGTCTTACAGACCGAATTACTGAAAAATGGAAACCTAGAGCAGACTGGACTTGTATTAACCAGTGCATACAACAAGATAATGAAACAGTAGATGCATACTATGGTAGATTATTAGAATGTGTCAATAACCATAGTGGTATGATTATTCCTGAAAATCAGAAAGATGATAGTTCATATGAACAACAATTGAAAAATGCATTCTTAAAAGGTTGCATTGCCCCTATCAGTAGCTTCATTACGAAGCATATGATAGATCATCGAACGAGTAGGCTACAAGCCTTACTAGAGTATGCTAGGCATGCTGAGAGACATTTCAACAGCAAAAAGAAAAAGAAGATGCAGGTCTTCACAGCTGAAGACGGAGCAGAACTCTTTGTAGTACAGTCAGGTAAAAAGGGTAAGAGAAATACTCAGGGCAATAAACGCTCTGACAGAGACCCAGAGGACTATGAGGATAGAAAGAAAAGAGGTGAGTGCTTTAACTGCGGGAAGAGAGGACATTTAGCAAGGGATTGCAGGAATAAACCACCTGCAGAAAGAAAGGATAAAAATGTTGAGGATTGACTATATGACAGTCGTACTGTCCAACAGTCATCAGGAGAGACTAATGGGCAGGAGATAATGTAAATATAATAGAAGAAATAGATGGAATGCAAACAGATGTTGAAACTGGGGAAAGTGAAGTTTTAGATTTAGCCTTGTTGAGCTTGGAGCTCTATTTGGCAGACATAAAACCGGAAGTTACACTTCTGGTGGAGGGGAGAGAAGTAAAATCTTTGTGTGATTCAGGAGCATCACGAACTTTGATACACCCTTCAAAGTTACCGGAACACTCAGAATCACCTGACTACATATTAGTGAAAGCAGCAAATGGACAGCTATACAGGGAACCACTTTCCCATGATATAGCAATAACTGACCCTGTCTCAGGTATGACCCAGAGAAGTAAAATAGTACTTTCTGCAAAATGTCCAATGAATTTATTGGGAAGAGATCATATGCAGCTTGTTGGCATAGCAGTAGTTCCTACCATGAAGGGTATGGAGGCACAGAGACAAATGGATGCTTTTGTAGTGCGATCGGAGGGTGAAGCCTATTATTGGTACAGCCAGGACCTGGTTACGACCGGTCCAGGGGCAGTGACCAAAGAACTGATGAACGTAGCCATCAGTAAGGTGCCCTCCCTCGACTTTGATCAGCAACATTTGTTACATTGTACTCTATACTATTGTAGCACACCAGGGCCTGATAAGGAATATGAACAAAAATTGTTCAGAAATCCTGCAAATAGATTAGTATTACGGACTTTGTATTGGGATACTGAGGGTAATAGTGTGGTGAGTTGTTCATTACCTCAGGAATTCATGGAATTGTACAAGTCCAACAAGCTACCGCATGTCAGTTTAACCAAAGGTAGAAATGTTAGGTGGGTAGATCTGGGTTACAAAGTGACAAGATGGGAAAAACAAACCGACTCAGAACTGTCGGAGCAAGGAGTACAGAAGCAGAAATTAAATTGGCTAACGCAGGCACGCCCAGCTGTACACTTACAGCAGAGTGAGGACAGCTGATTGGCGTTCTTGTTAGAAGAAGAAGAAAAAGCCTTGGGTGATATACCAAGCACTCTTTGGTCAACAGGGAAATCAGATGTAGGGCTTAATCGGACAGCAGGTCCAATAACTATTACACCAAAATCGGCATTTAGACCACAAAAGAGACAATATCCTGTAAGGAAGGATGCAGAGCAGGGAATCAAACCTATAATAATGGCATTACTTAAGGAAGGGATACTGGTAGAATCTTTGGATTCACCATGTAATACTCCTCTGTTTCCTGTTAAAAAAGCAAACGGGGAATGGCGGATGGTACAGGATTTACAAGCCGTAAATGATGCGATAATACCTAGGGCACCTACGGTGCCAGACCCACATACTTTATTAAATGATTTGAAGCCACAACAGAAGTATTTTACCGTGGTAGATATAAGCAATGCTTTCTTTTCAATACCTATACACCCTGATAGTCAATATTGGTTTGCGTTTACATTTCAGGGTAAAAGGTATACATATACTCGACTACCACAGGGATATTGCGAAAGTCCAACAATATTCGCACAGGAGATGGCTAGCAACCTGGCAGGATTTACTCCACCAGGGGGGCAGTCAAGTGTTACTTTATGTAGATGACATCTTGCTTGCAGCCCCTACCCAGCAGCAATGTAGGGAAGACACAATAGCATTGTTGAAGTTTTTAGCAGAACAAGGGCATAAAGTAAACAAGCACAAATTGCAACTTTGGAAAAAGCAGGTTAAGTACCTGGGATATGTGATATCCAAGGAGGGTAGAACATTAGATGAAGATAGAAAAACAGCAATTTTGCAAGCACCTAAACCAACTACCAAAAAGGAAATGATGTCCTTTCTGGGAACGACTAATTTTTGTCGAAGTTGGATACCAAATTATGCTTTGGAGACAGCTCCATTGGCTGATTTAATATTTAAAACACCGATGGCAGCACAAGAGATACTACATTGGACACCGGAAGCAGAAACAGCTTTCTGCAGACTAAAACAATTGATAATTTCATCATTAGTGTTAGGACTTCCGAATTACCATAAGAGTTTATTCAGACCGTGGATTGTAGGCAGGGATATATGACGTCAGTGTTGACGCAACAGCATGGAAGTAAGCAACGCCCCATAGCTTACTATTCATCGCAGTTAGACCCGGTGGCACGGTCATTGCCACATTGTGTACAGGCAGTTGTCGCAGCTGCTATGGCAGTACAGGCTTCGGCCTCGGTGGTGTTGTTCCACCCTCTCACTTTGAGAGTGCCCCATGCAGTTGCGATAATTTTACTGCAAGAGAAAATAGCATTCTTATCCCCTGCTAGACATCTTTCTTGTATGACCATACTACTGAGTCAACCTCATATGACAATTGAACGATGCACAACATTAAATCCATCAACGTTACTTCCGACTCCTGTGGATGGCACACCACACAGTTGCCTGCAGGAATTGGAACAAATAACCTTACCTAGACAAGATCTCACTGATGTGCCATTAGCTGATGCAGAGGTGACATTTTATGTGGACGGATCATGTAGAAAGGGTCCTACAGGAAAGAATCTAGTGGGTTATGCAGTAGTAACAGATGTTGAGATTGTAGAAGCCCAACCCCTGCAGCATAACCTGTCTGCTCAAGCAGCAGAATTGATAGCTTTAACACGTGCCTGCACTTTAGCGAAAGACAGATGTGTAAACATATATACTGATAGTCAGTATGCTTTCTCTACAGTGCATGTTTTTGCGCAACAGTGGAAGAATAGGGGAATGATAACATCCACTGGCAAACCAATTAATCATGCGCAATTAATTTTGAATTTGTTAGATTCCATTCAGTTACCTACTAAAGTAGCTATTTGCAAATGTGCAGCTCACACTAAACAACAGGATAAGATTTCAAAAGGTAATGCTCGGGCTGATGCAGCTGCAAAGCAAGCTGCCTCAGACTCAGAGACTTTGTTTTCAAATGAGGAATTACAACCTTCTGAGATTTTAGATCTAGAAATGTTGAAGACAATGCAGACATTAACTACAAAAGCAGAAAAACAGAAGTGGGTTAGACGAGGAGCAATTCTTGAAGATGGACTGTACATCTCCAAAGAGAAGAAGCCAATATTACCATCTAATTTATTTAGATATGCGGCTTTGTTGAGCCATGGGCAGAGCCATGTCTCAACAGGGGGGATGGTACAGTTAGTTAACAGAATATTCCAAACATATGGATTCACAAACTACACACAAAAATTTTGTGCAGCATGTCATATTTGTAATGAACATCATGCACAGGGAGCATTCAAACCGAAGCGAGGGAGTTTCCCTACACCACCATATCCGTTCCATACTATTCGTATGGATTTTATAGAACTGAATAAATGTGAAGGAAAGAAATACTGTTTAGTGATCATAGATATGTTATCAAAATGGGTAGAAGCCTTTCCAACCAGGAATCCAGATGCAGCAACAGTGGCAAAGGCCTTAGTAAAGGAAATCATTCCTAGATTTGGCATACCGGAGAGAATTTATAGTGATAATGGAACACATTTTGTCAACCAGACAATCCAGCAACTTGGGAGATTACTTGGGATTTCTTTGAAAAATCATTGTGCCTACCACCCACAGTGAGCAGGACTGGTGGAGAGGTACAATGGGATTTTGAAAAATAAGTTAAGGAAATTGATGAGTGAGACCCAGAATAATTGGATTTGCTGTCTACCTTTAGCACTGCTGAGCATGAGAACAGTTCCAAATGTAAAGGGTTTGACTCCCTTTGAAGTAGTATTCGGAAGGGCATATTATGTGCCACAGTGGAAAGCTCTCATACCTGCAGAGCTGGAGGCCGATAGCTCATTAGCTAGTTATATGAAAAGATTGTTAACAAATAAGACTGTTTTGCAGTTGAACTCTTTTACAGACAAAGAAGAAACAAAACCGGAAGCCGTGCTGACCCCGGGGTCCTGGATTTGGCTGAAGGTTATCAAATGGAAAAATTGGACAAGTCCAAAGTGGGAAGGTCCGTACCAGGTACAGTTGGCAACGCCTACCACAGTAAAAGTTGCTGAGAGATCATCCTGGGTTCATCTGACACACTGTAAACCGCTCAAGGAATTTAAGTTAGACAGACATTTTGTAGCTGATATACCACAGAGACAGGATGGCCAGGGGCAGAGTGTATAAAAATGCAAAACAACCCCAAAGACATTGGTTCACTGGCCTACTGATCATACACCTATTAACCATGCTTGTGGTGACTTTTTTGTTGTAGTGGTTTTTCTTGCATATAACTACACAAGTAAAAATGATGAAACGTGATGAACTGGCCATAGAATGGCATCCAAACTTTAACACGTACCTAGCCATGAAACGTGTTTATGTAGAGACTATGAACGTTTCAAACTGCTGGGTTTGTACTGCCATACCTACAGCATATGGAGGACTTTTGATGTCTGCTGTCCCCTTGGGGATAAATGAGACTTGGGAGAATTTATTATTTGACACAGGTATTGTGAGATCACAGGACAAAGTGGCATTGTATCTACCTGTTACACAAAGAGGAATTGTTTGTTTTTATAAGAATGATACACTCCAAGTTGGTTGGAGTAATTGTAACATAACTGTGTCTTATAAATGTTATATAAAAGCCAAAGACCAGAGTACTAGTTGTAGCACGAATTATGATTCGTATTTGAGCTTAATGAAAACAACGTTAAAAGATGTGCAGAAAAATCCTGAATTGTATAAACAGTTGTCTGTTATAGACAGGAAAATGTTTCATTCAGAGTTAACCCGCATCAGTACTAAAGTAGAAAATTGCTATTTTGTTTGTGGGAAAAAAGCATATAAATGGTTACCTGAGAATTGGTCCGGCAGTTGTTTTTTGGGTTATCTGGTTCCAGCCATAAGACATACTGCAGAATTGCCTCTGGGTAAGATACGCAATGTGAGAGATGTAGCTCAAAAAACTGGGAACACAGTCGAGAAACCTACTAATCCAGTGGGTAAGATCAAAGCGAGTTGGAAAGACCAGTCGTCTGTGAAGGATAAAGAAAAATTGACTCATATGGACTTGAGTGACAGTGTCATATCCTGGGCTGGAATATTCCCAGCCTATGGAGCAGTCAAATCGATCTGGGAACTGAGAAAATTGTCAAAACCTCTCGAAGTAATGAGCAATGCGACATTTTCCGCTCTCGAACTTGTGACTGATGAACTGAATGCAATGAGAACTGTTGTACTACAAAATCGAATGGCTCTTGACTTCACCCTAGCGGCGAGAGGTGGTACGTGCGCGCTTATCAAAGAAGAATGCTGTGCGTATATTCCAGACAATAGACATGAGATCAATGACCACCTAGAGGTAATACAGCAGGTATCAGCCATGGCAGAACCAGGCCCAAACCCACTGACAAACTTGTTCCATAATCTCATTGGGGGGTGGGGTTCAATCCTAATGAATATTTTGATTGCTATTTGTGTAGTTTTGCTCATAATTGGAGCATGTGTCTGTTGCGGGATACCCTGTGTGAAAAGGTTGGTTAGAGATTTTGTTGATATATCAGTAACTGAGACTATGTACCAGGACATGGAATTGAATCTGTTGATACCAAGTGAAAGTCTGTCTGAAATATAAAACAAATGACTTGCTTAGCTGAAAGTCCTTAGAAGGGAAAGGCTAAGGAATGAAATGATATTGTTTATGTTTCTGAACAGAATGAAAAGCATTAAAAGGAGGGAGAATGTTAGAAAAATATGTACTTAAACATATATATGTAATGTTAGTTTGTGTACTTAAACATGTATATGTAATGATAGCTTAGAAACAGTATAATATGTAATGCATTTAATTCTATTTTACTAGAATGGCAGTAGAAATGATCTTGCATGTAATTGCTTGAAATTTAGCTGTAGTGTGATTAAAACTCTGACCCTGACAGTAGCCAGCTCAGCAGGCTTATGTCTTTCAGCATTATTATCTGCAGGGTTAGAGAGAAATGAATATGTATGCATGTGTATCTTTCTTCCTCCCACTGAGAAGGATGGCCTTGTGAATACTATCAGAGATAGTGTGCAGCTGCTCACCAGAGAGACAAAGGAACCTAGTAGGAAATGAATTGACGATGGTATCTGAACAGGCTTTGAACGTTGACAGAGCAGAATTTACAGAAGGACATTCTAATTGACTATGTGCCTCGCAAGGCTGTGCTATTGTTATGGGAAAACATTTAATAAGCATTACCTCAGCACCGTTGTAGGAATACAATATTGTGGACTATAGTGATGTAAATGCCCTGTGACTGACCACATCATTAAGGTGGGCAAATGATGATTGTAAACACAATACTCATACAGCCGCTTCTTGTATAGAGTCAGACAAAAATCTATACCTGTACTGCATTGTTATCTTCCTCCTGGTGCACACTATTAAAACGTTGTGAAACTGAGCTTCCTGTGTGAATGACTGTCATTATGAAAAGAGTAATGAGTGTGACAGTGCGATTTAAACAACGTAACTGACAGATGTGTATGTTCTAGCATGGGAATAGGTCAAGCCAACCACCACAATCATCATGTGTACCACATACAAACAGCCAGTAACACGCAGTGGTAATGCAGGAAGGCATACACGACTGTGGGAATAGCACAGGACATATGGCACATGCCAAGTGCAGATGCGTGACACAAAAGCCCTGGATGGGGCTCCCTGCAAAGATGAACATGTGCTAACCACACCTCCCACAGACGTACTGGCAATGAAAACACATGCCAAACACACATTAACACTACCGTCCAATCCATGACTGCAATGGAGGCTGGTCAAACACCACAATGAAGCATGCACAAACACGGACATGTGTAACCGTTGCCTTAACACCCCCCCATAGGCCAAAGAAGAATAGAATGGACATATGCATGTAATGTTGTGAAGGATGTGTGGTAGTCCTCAGTATCATAGTGGTAGGGACACAGATACACTGTAATCAACAGTGACGTATGTGCACTGTAGACAGCATACCTGCAGGTAATACAGAGGACAATCACGTGCCACAGAAATATACACATGAGAAAGAGGATAGGGGATAGACAAGTGTAAATGGGACAAAGTATGAATATAGGTTCATAGGTCCATAGGTACAGGGTAGGCTATCTACCCAAGTTCAGCCATAACCCTACACCATAGGTAGGATACCTTTGCCAACCGTCAGGTCCGGAGATAAAATGCTTACGATATTGCCGTACCTCTGTCAAGCAGTGATAATGATGTAATCCCTGGCCTACATCTGCAATCCCCCATCCAACGGACAAGATACCCCTTGAACAAGGCTAGCAATCATCTCTGCCTCATATGTACTGTGATGTAGATCCACAGCATAGTGAGTGTCTGTGTGACGTATGTGTCACACAAACACATCCATCAATGACCGCGTCAAGGTTCATGTCACCCACCCTTGTGGTTCCGAGGGATGTAGATACAGTAGGTGAAGCATAGACATCACATATGGGTCGATATGGCCTCGCATGTCAGGCGCAGGTCAACACTGAAGAAGAGGTATGTGACCGAATGGAGCAGGGGCCCTAACAGTGGGGCAGCATTACACAACTCCATTACACCCTGTATCTGTATGACAATTAACCTATGAGGCCTTCCCAGCTGCTGTAGGTGTTGGGTCAGATACCCTCTGAATGGGGCAATGTATGCAATCATAGGTGTAACACGTAATGAGTACAAGGAGACAATGACCTACCCAGATCTAGATGTGAATCCCTGCACAAACAGGTGGTCATTGTAGAAGTCCCACTGAACCACGATAGCAACGTGTGTGTGGAACGAATGGTGATTGACAACCTCTGTCCCCTGTTCCCGGTAATTACCCCTGTGCACAGTGGACTGCCACCCATTTGCTGGGCAGGGGTGACCTCGTACCCCTCGACAGGTATGATGTTGCATGACCTTGCAGTTAGCTGTAGGCCATGTCCCTGACAGCAGACATGCATATCTGGGAGGCCCCTCTGAAGGATATCTGTGTCAGATGTGTGTCCCACTATGGCACCCAATTTGCAGTCATCTGCAAACATTGTCAGCCATAACCCCCCTGTGTATGCCTGTACTTTGGAAATGTATATGCCGAAAAAGAGTTGACCCAGGACTGAGCCCCGTGGGACACCACCTGTGACTGGCTGTGAGTATGACATAGCGCCAGCAACTATGACTGTGTGGGGTCTGTCACCTAGCCAGTTCACAACCCATCTGGCGATGTATGTACTTACATTCAAGCTGATGGGTCTAGCAATGATACTGGAGTGTGGTATTGTGTTGAAGGCCATTTCCAGGTTGAGGTAGGCTGTATGGACTGCTTTACCCTCATCAATGGCCTTGGTGACTGATCCTAAAAAGTCACCAAGTGTAAAAGGCATGCTCTGCCTGTGACCAAGCCAAACTGGGTTTGATCCAAAGTATGCAAGTCCCCTATGTCTGCATCTGTGGGTTCTATTATGATCCTTCTCCATGGCATTGCAGATAAGGCTTGTCAAGTCAATGGGATGGTAATCACCAGGGTCAGTGGAGGCACCATCCTTGTGAAGTGGGACTACAGTTGGCCTGTGCCACTACTTGGGTATGTATCTTGAGGTGAGGCTAAGATTACACAGCCGTCCAAATGTGGGTTTAATTCCCCATTGAGTCTGTGGAGTACACAGCTGGGACAACATCTGGTCCCATGGATGCTGTGTTTACTGTCTTGGAGAGCATTTCCCACCTGTGCATTACAGATGTTCCGGGATCTATAATCCCTGGTATAGATATCACTCCATGTGGGGGGGGGGTGGATCAGTCAGCACCGAACCTGTCAGCCAGTATGTTGGCAATGTGTGTAGGTTCAGTAATCTTCACATCATTCTGAACCCAGTCCGAGCATATCTGGGAGTGTCTTCCCAGGTGTCCAACATACCTAAAGAAGGCCTTATGACTGTCTGCCGAATCCTTGTTGATGTCTCCGTTGAAATCGCCATGGATGATTTCATGAGAACTTGTAGGTCTTCACATATAATGAACAAGGGTGTCTAACCTTACAAGTAGTCTGCTCCATCTCGTAGTAGCTACCACCTGTCGTTGTAGAGCTTGTTCATGGCTGGGGTCCAGCAGACTGGATGCCTGGCTCTGGTACAAAGAGTCCCTGTTGTGTCTGGGATTGCCTGATCCATGCAGTCCTGTAGGTGCTGCTGGAAGGCATATGTACGTGATTCAGCGGTATGAGTAATGTTTACCACCGGCTCAGGGGCATTAAAGGAGACCACAATAGTGTTCAGATGTGTGAAGTCGGCCTTTGAGAAAGGCATATGTATGGTAACCGGCACCACCCACAGCATTCTATGCCAATAGCAGAAGCTATTGTAGGTTGTCCAAACACACGTGTCCGTACACATGGAACATCATAGCAATAAACCACGGGCGGATGTGGGTAATGCTAGATATACCCACAGCAGACGTGGTGCGTTCGGTCAGGCGCCGAGGGACCACACACATAGCCGGCCGTAGGTATAGGCCAACTAGGCAGCCGCCTAGGGCGCCGCTCCACTAGGGGCACCTTTCCAGCCTTTAGTTGGTGTAGGTAGACCAGGACGGGGGTAGCGGGGATGTGGCGGTGGCACCATGGAGTCCTTCTGCCTAGGGCACCGCTAGACCTAAGGCCACTCTTGCCGTGGGTAAATACAGCAGTACCCACACCCAGACGCGGGACATTGCTAGTATGCCATATCATCTATGGAAAGAAACCATATATTCCCAGACATAATGGCACAGCATAATGCCTGTCCGCCGCCCAAACGCAGACATACGGCACTGCGCGAGATGTCCGTTAACAATGTCGACACCGTCTCGCTCTGTGAAACAAAGTCAACATAGCGACAACAGCGACGCAGAGCCCGATGTCCCCGTTGCTAAGCTGTTCAACCTGTTCCGCCATGTTAAATGTGTGTAGCAGAGCGGGACTGGCCCAAACTAAGCAACCGAGATGTCCGTGGCTCAGTGAAAGCCGTCACGCAATTCCGAACCGATGCAAAATAGCGAGACAGGTTATAAATACCGAGGGTTAGTAATGGAAATAGGTCCGTTCGACCAGACCGTGTGCAATTACTGTAACAGGATCTACAACGTGTACGCCGGCCAATCAGCGCACACGGTCAGGAATAATGGGGGGGGAGACATGGTATCACAGACACGGACAAACCGTGCCCATGTGACTCATCTAACATTCGAACACGGTCAGGGCAGTCCCGTACACTGGGCAGACAAGACCAAACCCAAAGCACCACAGACACACCCTGACAATCGACGGCCTGTATGCGTAGGGGATATAAGCCCCTGTGATCTCAACACCCCTGCGGTCACGACATATGCATCCTGGGCCATGTGCAGGAGGGAATAAGGAATGTTCAACATGTAGTACCGCACCTTTCCCAGCAGGAGAATGGATGCCTGTGACGTACGTGAGTGCGGGGGGGGGATATGTAAATATAGCTAAGTACCATGGGTATGCATATTAATGAGACCGAACAGCCAACGTGTAGTGGTCACAGTAACCGGCAAACGTGATTGCAGTCCCGTTTGAATTACGACCATAAAACATATAAATGTGAACGTGTACGTAATGCGTCCATGCCGCAAAGACTGTTACATGTATAAAGGTGAAAGTGCGTTCCGCACACGTCCGTCGACCGGATCACAGATATGTTACCGGAATAGTCACATCTAACACAGACCACGTAACCACACAGACCCAGTTAACATATGTAAACAGAACACGGATATACATGTGCGCCTGCGCGTAACCCACAATTAGGAGATGCAAGTGCGCGTGTGCGTCTGTGATCCACACGAAGCAGGGAAAGTTGAGGATGTGTCCTCCACGTCAATCATACATGTCCCAGAAATGTCAGCCCCTGAAAGTATGGAATCGGGCAATGCCATGTAAAGTACCGTTAGAAATAATCAGAAGCACACGCTATGTGATGAGACAAACATAGAATGTCGATAGAATAACGTGTGTGTTAGTAGTATGGATCGATGACGGTAATGCACCAGCAACCCGACACACTTGTCAGAAGGTGCCCCCGTACGTAATGCGTTCAGTTGGCTCACACTTGTTGACCGGCCTAGGCTACCGGGATATATGTCCAGTGTCAGCAGAGGCCAGTGGAGAAATGATTCACACACAATAATAGCACAACATACAAATGTACTCATATATGTAACCACAAAAGAACAACAATAGAAAGTGTCCTGAAAGGACTGGTTACACACAGATCCCAAACGACAGAGAAATATATGGCCAGTGGAAGCACGTCACAATTATGGGATCAGGTCTGTAAACAAGCAAGAAGGTCACACATGTCACGCCAGCGATTTGCCAGATAGGCACAGGTCAATGTAACACACTGCAAGATTAAGGGCCAAACATCCGTACACCATGCCAGAACCTGTACAGTGGAAAGGTATGGCATGGTAATTGATGTGTACACAGGTAATCCACAGACAGTAACAAAGAAAGGTAGGAAACGAGGGGTTCACATGTACATATCTACACACAGCAGTCCGACGGCCCGTAGATATGACGCATGGACATAGATTTGCCACTGGAATACAAGAGGTAAACAACTACAGTGTATTCCATTTCAAATTGATATAGTTTGTATACAGTCATATTCATATGTAATATTGTGACCCTTATTTACATGCATATGTATACAAAATATGCTGTAAATGTACTTATGTATTCCATGCTTTGGAATCGTAATGCAACAATTATACACATTGATATACAATAGCATGGTCAACACACTACATCCTAAGGTTTACTCACAACAATTATCAACTATGTTTCAATATACTGATTGTATTGACCAATATTGTAGTTATGTTAACATATTGTTGTTGTATTATTGTTTCCATTAAGTAATGTATGCAACACTGATATGTATATGTCACTTTATCATCATGACTCGGAGCACTGTCCACCTAACTATGAGCAGGTGTATTGATTAATTGACTTTAAACTGACTCTGAAGGAAGTGTATAAGGGACGACTATCCCATGTATTTCATACTCCAACGATGCCCCATGTCAGTGGGTGAAAGAGCTCAGTATCCTTTGACTGTGGAGTGTATGGTTGTTGTCATTGTCCGTTTCAGCCTGATTTATGTTCAACAATGTCTTTTATGAAGATGACCAGGACTCGGGTTTGCTGTATTTCCGCTTACTGGCACGTGGATATAGATAGGCCAAGTAATACATAATACGGGTAGTCAAACAGACATCCGCGATTGGGGAACATACAGCAGCAGCCAAAACCACTGGCCAGATGGTGACAGCCCAACAAGTTCTACACTTTACATATGCACATCGGTGTCCACTGTAGGACTCCAAAATTGATCCATCCGCAACATCAACCAGCTGCGATCGACACAGACGAAGTGACAGCCGTGACCACGGCACAGCTAGACACATGCACCACCAGCGTGTTTAAGGTTGATGACAACTGTCCATGAAATGCAGGACATATGAACAGAAATCCCCAGATTGTCGTGTCCATAGAAGTGCGTCCACATCCCAGTCCCGCACACATGAAGGATGTGTAATGGGTACCGTGGAGGGCTGCAGCCATGGGATCCTGGGTATGCAGAAATGGGGCCCGGTGTTGTTTGGCAGATGATCCGTTGTCCGGCCCCGTGAGAGGGATGTGGGTATAGCACGCCTTCCCCAATAATGATGCAAAGCATCCACGGATATTGCTAAAAGCATGTGTGAAATGTGTACAGCCCTATATCAGTGTCCAGCAGGCAATTCCCATGGATGGACAAGCCTACGTCCATGATGGCATCCATACCTGCAAGGACGGTGGAATTACACAGCTGCAGTAAGGCATAACACAGGAAATACAGATGGAAACAACAGTAGACACACCCCATAGAAATCCATCCTGCCGTGCGAATCCCGGCGTACACAGCAACCAAGCTGCTAGCAAGAATATGGGGATCACCTGCTTCCACTCCGCGGAACATACGGGCGACCTGTGGAACACATATTAATGGCACACCAACAACGTCAACTAGGAAGGTCATAGCATGGTTAAACTATGGCGTTCCCACTCATAAAGAACATCCTTTCATGAATAAATAGGTTCTACATGTACCGGCTGTGTTATAATGACAATACAGTGGCGGATAGTTCACAATGGGACCTCTGAGGATTAGTTAAAGCAGTTGCCAACCTGCAGTACTAGATTAACACCATTTGGGTTAATTGTGGAAGGACACGGGTTCCGTAGCACTACATAATATGGGTAGGCAAACAGACATCCGCGACTGGGGAACATACAGCGGCAGTCCAAACCACTGGCCGAATGGACACAGTCCAACATGTTCTACACTTTACATATGCACATCGGTGTCCATTGTAGGACCCAAAAATTTATCCTTAGGTGTTGGCAACAGGCTGCGATCGTGTGACCCAGAAGAGGTGACAGCCGTGACTACGGCACAGGTAGATATATGCACCACCAGCGTGTTCAAGGGTGATGACAAGTGTACATGAAATGCATGCCATATGGACAGAGGTCCCCAGAATGTCGTGTACATGGAAGTGCGTCCACATCCCATTCCTGCACACATGGAGGATGTGCAATGGGTACCGTCGAGGGTTGCAGCTATGGGATAGTGGGTATGCAGATATGGTGCCCGGTGTTGATTGGCAGATGATCCGTTTTCCCTCCCCGTGGGAGGGATGTGGGTATAGCACCTGTGTAACCCCCCCCAATAATAATGCGAATAATCCACCGGAGAATGCTAACTACATCTGTGAAATGTGTACAGCTCTATACCAGTGTCCAGTAGGCGATTCCCATGGACGGACAAACGTATGACCAAGATGGCACCCATAACTGCAAACCTGCTGGAATCACACAGTTGCAGTAAGGCATACCACAGGGAATATCACAGGGAATATAGATAGGGACCACAGTACACACTCCCCGTAGTAAATGAGACCGCCGTGCGAATCCCGGCGTACACAGCACGCACTCTGCCAGCACCATAATGGGGATCACTCGGTTCCATACCGCGGAAGATATGGGCGACCTGCGGAACACATACCAATGGCACACCAACAACGTCAACTGTGAAAGTGATAGGATCCGTACACTATGGCGTTCACGCTTATAACGAACATCCTTCCATTAATTCATAGGACCTACATGTTTTGGTCGTGTTAATATGACAATACAGAAGCAGCAATGTCCCAATGTGATATCGGCGGATTAGTTAAAGCAATTGTTAGCCTGCATCATTGGAAGTACACCATTTCTGTTCAGTGGCGGAAAACCCGGTTTACGTAGCAGTACATAATATGGGTAATCAGACAGACATCCGTGATTGCTGAACATACAGCGGCAATCAAACCCACTGGCCAGATGGACACAGTACAATACGTTCTACACTTTACATATGCACATTGGTGTCCATTGTAGGACCCAAAAATATATCCGTATGCAATGTGAGCCAGCTGCGATCGAGAGACCGAGAAGAACTGACAGCCGTGACTACGGCACAGCTAGATATATGCACCACCAGCGTGTTCAAGGGTGATGACAAGTGTCCATGAAATGCAGGACATATGAATAGGACTCCCCAGGTCGCTGAGTCCATAGACGTGCGTTCACATCCCATTCCCGCACACATGAAGGATGTGCAATGGGTACTGTCGAGGGTTGCAGACATGGGATCGTGGGTATGCAAAAATGGGTCTCGGTGTGGATTGGCAGATGATTCGTTGTCCCGCCCCGTGTGAGGGACGTGGGCATGGCATATGCGTTACTCCGCACTAATAATGCAAATCATCCACCGGAGAATGCAGAATGTAGCTGTGAAATGTGTCCAGCCCTATACTACTGTCCATTAGGCAGTTCCCATGGATGGACAAACGTACGGCCAAGATGGCACCCACAGCTGCAAACCTGGTGGAATCCCACAGCTGTAGTAAGGCATAACACAGGAAATACAGATGGGACTACAGTAGACACACCCCATACAAAGCCAGACCGCCGTGCGAATACCGGCGTACACAGCACCCAATCCGGCAGCAAGAGAATGGGGATCACACGCTTCCATTCCGCGGAACAAATGGGCGACCTGCGGAACACATACTAATGGCACACCAACAACGTCAACTAGGAAGGTTATGGGATGGTGAATCTATGGCGTAGCCACATAGAAAGAACATCCTTCAAGGAATTAATAGGATCCACGTTTCGTCCGTGTTATTTCCACACTACAGAGGCGGGAATGTCCCAATGGGGAATCTGCGGATCAGTTAAAGCAATTGTTAGCCTGCAACATTGGAATTACACCATTTGTGTTCAGTGGCGGAAAAACCGGTTTACGTAGCACTACATAATATGGGTACTCAAACAGACATTCGTGATTGCTGAACATACAGCAGCAATCAAACCCACTGGCCAGATGGACACAGTCCAATACATTCTACACTTTACATATGCACATTGGTGTCCATTGTAGGACCCAAAAATTTATCCGCATCTGAAATGTCAACCTGCTGCGATCGGGAGACCCAGATGAAGTGACAACCGTGACCACGGCACAGCTACATATATGCACCACCAACGTGTTCAAGGTTGATGACAAGTGTCCATGAAATGCAGGACATATGAATAGGACTCCCCAGGTTGCTGAGTCCATAGGCGTGCGTTCACATCCCATTCCGCACACATGAAGGATGTGCAATGGGTACTGTCGAGTAGCAGCCATGGGATCGTGGGTATGCAAAAATGGGTCGGTGTGGATTGGCAGATGAATCGTTGTCCCGCCCGTGTGCGGGACGTGGTCATGGCATATGCATTTACTCTGCACTAATAATGCCAATCATCCACCGGAAAATGCAGAATGCAGCTGTGAAATGTGTACAGCCCTATACTAGTGTCCAGTAGGCAGTTCCCATGGATGGACAAACGTACGGCCAAGATGGCACCCATAACTGCAAACCTGGGGGAATCCCACAGCTGTTGCAAGGCATAACCCAGGAAATACAGATAGGGACTACAGTAGACACTCCCCATACAAAGCCAGACCGCTGGGCAGATACCGGCGTACACAGCACTCAATCTGCCAGCACATAAATGGGGATCACACGCTTCCATACAGCGGAACAGATGGGTGACCTGTGGAACCATACCAATGGCACAATATCAACGTCAGCTGGGAAAGACATACGATGGTCAAACTATGGCGTTCCCACCAATGAAAGACATCCTTCAGTGAATTAATAGGATTAATGTCAATTGACCATGGAAAACACCTAATCAACAATAAAGACTCGCTGGCACCCTATGGCACACAAACCATGTCACACATAGGTAGATGGAACAGTCAACGTAAACATTTCGTCCACGACAGGTCACATATGGTATCCAAAGGTTCTTCATAGACATGTATGCGCTATCACCCGTAGGCCCCGTGAGACTTACACATAACATGGAAGCATCCAGGCTTTAAATATCCCCCCTTACACTTCCATTTGTCACTTTCTATGCGAACAATGAACATGTAGCCACAGCATAGAAAGCACAGACGCACTGCTAACGACACACACACATGTCAACATCTCAGAAAGCATCCTATGAACACACGTATTATATGATATTGTACTATGCCGAATCCTCAACAATCAAAGACCTAACAATGTATATGGAAGATATGCATAGCATATCACTGTAATACAACGGTACAGAACTGACAGAGTGGACAAATGTATGTTAACCCTACATCTGTATCTACACTACATTCCCGTTACGGGTGTTTGCTCCACCTGCTTCTCAAAAGATGCCTCAGCAGTTATCCATCGGTCAGCCCTGGTGTGTGGCCAACCCTCCACCTACTAATCTATCTACATCCGCATTCTACAGCATAGCTGAGGAGGTCCCTCCTGTGGTGTTATAATCTAGACGTCGTAAAACACCGAATGTAGACGTATGCCTTGTGATGTGCCCATAGCCGGCCGTAGGCATACGCCAATCCTGCGGCTGCCCAGGGCGCCGCTCTAGTAGGGCCACCTGTCTAGTAGGCGTGTCACGTAGGTATACCAAGATGGGTGCACCATGTGTTGTGGTGGCGTGCGCCATGTAGCCACACAGCCTAGGGCACCGGCGATCTAAGGCCGCTGCCGTCGGAGGTAGTACAGTCTGCAGGTATGTGTAGACGTGCACATGTAACAGCGGTCCACAAGGATACCCATAGTGGCGACAGCTGCACACATGGCTATAGCGGGACACACACACGGCCATGCATACAGCACAGTTAGACATACACACACCATAAATAGGCAAGTACACACAAGGTGTATGTCGTGTATGGGTACAGTGTCAGGACAGCAAGGATAGCTGTCTGCCACGTAATCCAGCAGATGTCTATGAGGTGTTCTGGAATACGGACGGTGCATGGACAATGTGTGGATATGCAACGTACCACAGTTATATGTGTCAGCCGTGCAAGTATGCGATACATGGGGAAGACAGCTGTCCATGGTAGAGCAGCGGTACGGGCACAACATAGGTACATAGATATACAAAGAAAGAGATACAGACGGACACATCCGGCAGGCCCGTGAGTGTAATGTACACAGCACCACCCCACCACACCATAGTAGGGTGCACGTGGAGAACACGCTACGGAGGTCGCCGACCAGAACAAGCACACAAGCAGTACACGAGCTGCGTCCCGCCATCCACAAACACAAGGATGGCGGCAGGTTATGGGTGTTCCGCGTAAACCTCAAAGCCATACCGTATGAACCCATGCAGCTGGGAGCTTGGACACACACACACATGTGGCACGCATGGTGATTGACCACACCCCCACATACCCAACCGCACAAACGTACAACACAGGTATGGTATGCGCTACGTGGACCACCGAGCACACCACCAGCAGAGGCACATGTACAGGTGGGTGGCAACAACCGTAAAGGAATGGCCGCTGGTAGGCAAGGTATGTGTTGCGAAGCGTCTAAAAGCATGTTCATCCGCAGAGGCAGCTGGAAACACACACACACACACACACACACGGAAGGGCCGGGAGTCGAACCTACACCTATCTACATGAACTCACTACAGTATGAAGCATTTACAGAACGCGCTACCGAGTTTACTGAGCACAGCACTGTCAGAGGCATACTTCTAGGCGGGTGACATCACCCGCAAGACAATAGCTGGCAATAGCCAAGGTATGTGTTGCGAAGCGTCTAAAAGCATGTTCATCCGCAGAGGCAGCTGGAAACACACACACACACACACACACACGGAAGGGCCGGGAGTCGAACCTACGCCTATCTACATGAACTCACTACAGTATGAAGCATTTACAGAACGCGCTACCGAGTTTACTGAGCACAGCGCTGTCAGAGGCATACTTCTAGGCGGGTGACATCACCCGCAAGACAATAGCTGGCAATAGCCAAGGTATGTGTTTTGAAGCGTCTAAAAGCATGTTCATCCAGAGGCAGCTGGAAACACACACACACACACACACGGAAGGGCCGGGAGTCGAACCTACGCCTATCTACATGAACTCACTACAGTATGAAGCATTTACAGAACGCACTACCGAGTTTACTGAGCACAGCGCTGTCAGAGGCATACTTCTAGGCGGGTGACATCACCCGCAAGACAATAGCTGGCAATAGCCAAGGTATGTGTTGCGAAGCGTCTAAAAGCATGTTCATCCGCAGAGGCAGCTGGAAACACACACACACACACACACACACACGGAAGGGCCGGGAGTCTAACTTACGCCTATCTACATGAACTCACTACAGTATGAAGCATTTACAGAATGCGCCTCCGAGTTTACTGAGCAAAAGCTGTCAGAGGCATACTTCTAGGCAGGTGACATCACCCGCAAGACATTAGCTGGCAATAGCCAAGGTATGTGTTGCGAAGCGTCTAAAAGCATGTTCATCCGCAGAGGCAGCTGGAAACACACACACACACACACACACACACACACGGAAGGGCCGGAAGTCGAACCTACGCCTATCTACATGAACTCACTACAGTATGAAGCATTTACAGAACGCTACCAAGTTTACTGAGCACAGCGCTGTCAGAGGCATACTTCTAGGCGGGTGACATCACCCATAAGACAATAGCTGGCAATAGCCAAGGTATGTGTTGTGAAGCGTCTAAAAGCATGTTCATCCGCAGAGGCAGCTGGAAACACACACACACACACACACACACACACACACACACACGGAAGGGCCGGGAGTCGAACCTACGCCTATCTACATGAACTCACTACAGTATGAAGCATTTACAGAACGCTACCGAGTTTACTGAGCACAGCGCTGTCAGAGGCATACTTCTAGGCGGGTGACATCACCCGCAAGACAATAGCTGGCAATAGCCAAGGTATGTGTTGCGAAGCGTCTAAAAGCATGTTCATCCGCAGAGGCAGCTGGAAACACACACACACACACACACACACACACGGAAGGGCCGGGAGTCGAACCTACGCCTATCTACATGAACTCACTACAGTATGAAGCATTTACAGAACATGCTACCGAGTTTACTGAGCACAGCGCTGTCAGAGGCATACTTCTAGGCGGGTGACATCACCCGCAAGACAATAGCTGGCAATAGCCAAGGTATGTGTTGCGAAGCGTCTAAAAGCATGTTCATCCGCAGAGGCAGCTGGAAACACACACACACACACACACACACACACACACGGAAGGGCCAGGAGTCGAACCTACGCCTATCTACATGAACTCACTACAGTATGAAGCATTTACAGAACGCTACCGAGTTTACTGAGCACAGCGCTGTCAGAGGCATACTTCTAGGCGGGTGACATCACCCGCAAGACAATAGCTGGCAATAGCCAAGGTATGTGTTGCGAAGCGTCTAAAAGCATGTTCATCCGCAGAGGCAGCTGGAAACACACACACACACACACACACACACACACACACACACACACACGGAAGGGCCGGGAGTCGAACCTACGCCTATCTACATGAACTCACTACAGTATGAAGCATTTACAGAACGCGCTACCGAGTTTACTGAGCACAGCGCTGTCAGAGGCATACTTCTAGGCGGGTGACATCACCCGCAAGACAATAGCTGGCAATAGCCAAGGTATGTGTTGCGAAGCGTCTAAAAGCATGTTCATCCGCAGAGGCAGCTGGAAACACACACACACACACACACACACACACACACACGGAAGGGCCGGGAGTCGAACCTACGCCTATCTACATGAACTCACTACAGTATGAAGCATTTACAGAATGCGCTACCGGGTTTACTGAGCACAGCGCTGTCAGGAGGCATACCCCTAGGTGGGTGGTATCATCTGCAGAGGCAATGCGCCCGATTCGGAATTAAGTCAGAGTGCGCAGTCACGCAGCCTGTTACCATCCCAAGGTGGCCGTACAGTAACACGTTAGTGCTGCAGTCGGGAATACCAAATAACTACTGATCAGTACATCACGACAGGAATACGGGATGCACCACATGACAGTTCACCCTATGAGAGGGCATCCGGCGTGCAGGATGTAGGCAGCCAATGTGGCATGACAGCCACACATGTGTCACCTGGATGGTCACCATATCTATGCAGGATGCCATTGGCCATGGCTACACGCATAGTAGCAGACATCGGTGACGACTGTCGTGTGTACCCCTGGCGGGTGTACTGGCCATGCCTCCCACACCTAGCGGTTGCAAAGGGGAGACAGACATGCTCACGGGGTATCAACGCAGTCGCGCGGTGTGCACTGTACTGTGTGTCTATCTACACAGCTGCTTACTGGGCATGCTCAGACACTTAGACGCGGCACAGAGCAGACATGCATACACATGGTGCGACGGCATGGGTGGCAGAATGTGGACCATCGTGTGTGTCCAGCCACACAACAGCAACCTGGCCATGCCACAGACGTGGCCGTTGCGAAGGGGATACAGGCATGCACCGGGTATTACTGCAGTCGGGCGGTGTGCACTGTGCTGTGTGTCTATCTACACAGCTGCCTACTGGGCATGCTCAGACACTTAGACTCGGCACAGAGCAGACATGCATACACATGGTGCGGCGGCATGGGTGGCAGAATGTGGACCGTCGTGTGTGTCCAGCCACACAACAGCAACTTGGCCATGCCACAGACGTGGCCGTTGCGAAGGGGATACAGGCATGCACCGGGTATTACTGCAGTCGGGCGGTGTGCACTGTGCTGTGTGTCTATCTACACAGCTGCCTACTGGGCATGCTCAGACACTTAGACTCGGCACAGAGCAGACATGCATACACATGGTGCGACGGCATGGGTGGCAGAATGTGGACCGTCGTGTGTGTCCAGCCACAACAGCAACCCGGCCATGCCACAGACATGGCCGTTGCAGCGGGGAATATCCAGGTGCAATTAACCATGGGTAGGACTGGCCTACAGTTTGTTGCATGCTACAGACCACCCTCCCAAACACAGGATACCTGCACAGACGTCCTGAGGACACTGGTGAGTGTGCATGCTCTCACAACAGCACCGTATTGGGTGACATCAACCACCCATACATAGACCGGGAACATTACCCATGACACAACACCCTACGCCACCGGTCCCAGGTGTTCTTACACCTGGCCGCTGTGAAACAGCCATGAACCATACCCACTAGGGGGGGATGTCTACCAGTTCTGCCCATCACACATGGTGAGGATATGCCCCACACAGGATGTACAGCCCTCAATGGTGATGCCAGACCATATAGTGGATCCACTGGTCATCCACATCCTGCACCCAACACCGGCATGGGGGACCTAAGTGATGACCTCTCCACAACAAACCACACACATCATACGACCGGTGTGGTACCCTACAAGTCCTCCATGCCAGTGGTGAACACAGGCCACACTGCCAACTGCCTTACGAATGCCTTCTCTGAGCACCCCCATGCATGTCTGCACCAAGCGAACATGATAACATCAGGACCTTGTCCACCAAAGGTAGGCACATGGTCTGGTGGACCCCAGCCACTGACAAGCTGTACATCAACAGTTGGAGCTAATACATGACAGAGCAATATCAGTACCAGGGAAACCATCACCCATTCATACCGGCGTCACCATACGGCCACACATACAATCATCCAAGGCCGCTTGTGGGAGTGGTACTGCAGAGGGCACATGAGACAACCATAGGGCCTTCCCTAACTGTGGTAAGGACATGGGTGGGGGCGCACAGACATGGCCAGAAATGATCCAGAATGGTACAACGGTCACTGCACCCACAGACATTGTCAACAAACCAGCGGACATGTTCCATGCATACATCCACCCCCCCCCCAAGAGGGGACATATCCATCCCACCAGAGTCTAGCCTCCGAAACATCTCATATGGCCTGGAGTGATCTGATATCTCTATGGCGGTTGACACAGCACCAATGGGCACCGATGGTGTCCCTGGCTGTGTGCTACCCATCCTCATTGAGGCCCTCGGCCCACACATGAGGCCACTGTGTCATGTTAGCCTTACTATGGGCTAGGTCCCCGATGGATGGCATATGGCATCTGTGGTCCCACTATGCCAGGGTAGTGCTCTTCTGGACTGTAGACAGTCCCGCCCTATCAGCTTGACAAGCCTTGTCTGCAAAGCTGTGGGGAGGTCCATACAGGTGCCCATGGATACAGACAGCGGTGTACAGCCAATACCGGAACATACCCACAACAACATAGTCAAGGGCGGATCCTGCCTCCCGAACCTGCTCGTCCTGTCTGGAGTGGTCACCAAGGCCATTGATGGGGATACGCGGGTTTGCACACACTACCATGACCTGGTGGGAGCGTTCAGAGCACACTCCACATGGGACTCATGGAAAGGCTTGCCAGCGTACATGTGGGGACATATGTCACCCGATGGTTCTCAGAATGGTTGGAGGTCACACCACACAGGGTTGGTGTTCCTGGTGCCGTGTCAGACTCATATCTGGTCTCCAGTGGAGGCCCACAGGGCTCAGTCCTGGGCCCCCTGCCATACGGCATTCGACCTTCCAATGTGCATGCAATCATAGGGGTTTGTGGCAGACAAGGTATGCAGATGACTACACACCGGCCACCATACCCAACACCCCATGTGACACGGACATCCACCTAGGGCGTCATAGACATGGATAACTGGTGCCAGAGCCATGGCCTGCTGCTACATGCCAGAGAAGGTGCAGACCTACCCAGTGTGAAGGACATGTTCGGCCCAATGTAACATGTAGGTGGTAAGCCATTCAACATGGTGGACATGTTCATGGAAATGGGTACCACACCTGTCGGTAACCTCTGTCAACACACACAATGCCAATGTGGGTGTGAAGACATTCCACTGTGGCCACCTGGTCTGGAAGGAATCGCATCCACATCAGGGGTGTTCATTGTACCCCTGTACACATCACACACCAGAGCAATGATTGCGTACAATGGCACATCTGGCCTGTACCTAAGCTGACACCTGCAGCACTCGGAAGGACCACAAACGTTCCACAACGCGGGGATGACGGTGCTGGGACATGTGTCACAAGCTGCACGACCAAGGGGACTCCGGCTGTATACCTTCCCAGCACATCTGCTCTGTGGTGATCTGTGCCTGGCATACACGGCCATGTCTGACCTGGGTGACATGGGCATATTCCACCTCCTAGGCTCCAGGCAAACACGGGCACAGAAGCGACTGTCAGACACCTCACCACAAAGATGAGTAGGACGTGCTGGGGGAACAGGGTCAACGGCCGGAGACCCCCTACAACACGGAGAGGAGTGCCAGCCCATGTGAAGCAAAGGCCCTGACTGCCTTTGTCCAGGAGTAATCATGACGTGTGGATGTGTGATCATAGTTATGCGCCAGGCATCATCTGTGTGTCAGTGCTGGACGAGGGACTGGAGACTGATGGATGTGGCATCCCCATCCTAAGGGGTGTTAGCAGCCACACACAGTCATGCTAGGTCTACACATGTCGTAGGGCACATAGCCTGGTATGTACATGTGCGCCTATGTACCTATGTAGGGGTCCATGCCGGTTGCGGGTACCTGTGCTATGCTGATGTTGCCAGACATGCCTGTGGGTACCCCACGACTACACGTGGGGAACTAATAACAGTGCTCCCAGTAGGCACATGCAAGTACACCATCATTGGCATACGGGTTAACTGAACCAACATGGTGCTACACATGTAACCACCACGCATACTGTGTACACAGATCAATGAATGCTGCACCTGCCCTACATGGTATGTCTGCTGCATGATGTCAGTGCACAACCCACATCACATACACACCTGTCACCAGCCATACACACACACCACAACATACACATCACGTACTATGCGGACACAGGTATCACATACACCTCTCACTATCTTGTCCACCCTGTGCATCAGAATATGTTTGCATAACCGTGCACCGATGGTGTAGCTCACAGTTCTGCGGCAGAGACTTCATCATATGCACAGGGTGATATGTGTGCCACAGGCATGGGCTGTACCAATGGATGACATCATGTGTGTGTGTAAGGGCCTGTGCATTGACTGGGCATGACTGTGTAGAATGCATGTGGATGTGGTGGAGCCCTACAGTTGTGTTTGCTGTGTGTGGGTTTGTGTGTACACAGTTCAGTCATCTGTGATGCCTACACGGGGTATGCTTGGCAGCCCCAGACTGTACAGTGCAGGTGTTACGGCTCACTGTGTCCGCCTGCGGCGACGTGACCCGTGCCTGCCTGGGGTCGCACGGGCACTACCGGGTGGAGGTACGGACTGTCCACTCTCCGATGTCACATGTCCGCTGGAAACGTGCCCACGCCGGGCCGTCCAGGGCCACGTCCACGTGGCCTGCTGTGTCCTGGTGTGGTTGGTGTAGTAGCAGCTGCACTGCTGCTGCTACCAGCACTGTGTGGGTGGGCATGGGAGGTGGCACGCACACGCTGACCTGCACCTGGTGGTGTTACTGGCTGGCCCACCACGTGCCCTATGCCTCACCCCTACCAGGTGTTCCAGCACGGACAGCTCACGCTCACGGATGGCCATGCCTCGGTCGAGGATCCCAGCCATCTCACCCAATCTCCTATCCAGAACATCGGCAAGATGCTGTTGGGCATTCGCCAATGACTGGATGTTCTCATTCAAGGAATGGATTGCAGACCTCTGCAGCCTCTGCCCTTCCTGGTTCTGCCGTTCGGCACGTGCCTGCGCCGCCATTACAGTCTGGAACATGCGTCTGGTTATACCAGCTGCTGCACCCTGTACGGCAGGTGTATGTCTAGCAGTGCTCCCCTACGAGCAGCACCTGCCACATGCCTGTGTGGCACTGCACCAGTCATTACACTGGCAACATCGTGTGTACCCACACCTTCTGCAGCCACCACACATTCCTGCTCGGTGCCAACAGACGCTGACTGACCGTCATCTATGGGCAACGGTGTTGGGGTATGTGTCGGCATCTGAACCGTGCGGGGATGAAGGGTGCGTAAGTGTGATGTTCTCCAATGGCACAGTGTCTGCCTGTGACGACCCTGCCTGTGCCTCATGCACATGGTCATCACCACTAGTATCTGTGGGGACACTAGCATCAGATGGACCGCAGGAGGGAACGCACCTACAGCACCTGTCAATACAAAGACATACCGTCCGTTACAATACAGACATGCAGACACACACACACACACACACACACACACACACACACACACACACACACACACACACACACACACACACACACACACACACACACACACACACACTGACACACACACACACATGCAGACACATCATGCATGTGATATTGCAGGTGGCATGCAGCATTCCCACACCACAGACCAGTGAATGCAGACCAGACATTCATAGTGGCAGTATGCACACTGCCCTGGTGGGAACACTACAACAGGCAGGTGTCTTTTAGTAGGCATGCAGTACACACATTCATGGTAGTTTGCATGCATCACCGTGATACACCGTGGCCACGGGCGAGTTGACAGTACACATGGCTGCCGACACTATGTCATGTACACCGCAAACATGTGCGGTATCATGTGGACATGTGACGATGGTGTCCCACCACATGCACCACATCACAACGGCTGTCACAGTGCAGTGTTATGTGTACAGTCTACAGATACAATGCATGGGTAACAGGGATGTCTGTGCAGGTGCGGTTGGTGTGAGCTGTGTACATAGCTGTACAGTGTGGAGTGCGGGCACTGTGCCACTGCACGGTAGCAGGACACAGGTATGTTTCTGTGCGATGCGTGACCTGGACGCATTACATTGCCATGTCTGAAAGTCAGTTCAGCTGCTCAGCAGCACGTATATGGTGGACATTGGTGGCACCTGTAGTAGCTGTAGACAGGCATTCCATGTCACTGGTGTACCACATCGGATGTCCAGGGGGTCCACTACAGTGATGAGCCCACTATGTGTGTACAGGGTGCAACGGTGACTACCCACTGTGGATGTACTGTGTGGCAACATGCCTGTAGGTATCGCCCATGGCCTTGTCTGTCTGGGTCATTGACAATTGTGTGTGATGGACATCGTGCACACGGCCCTGTGGTGGCCCATGTGACATACAACCGTACTAGTCTGAGGTGTCACATTCCCTACGGCTATGCAGACATTGTGGATGTCTGCTATGTCGTGCATAGGTCATGTCATGGTGTGAAAATGTTGCAGACAGACATCCACGTGCATGGGACATGGCATGTGCCATGTCACAACGTGTGCACCCGATGCAGGGGCATAGGTCACAGTGGTAACACCTGTGCTCTGGCCAGATCACAGCTCACTATGTGGTACTGTGTGCATACTGCAGAGGCATACCAATGCATACTACACATGCAGCCATTGTGGAACACCTACACCATTGTATGCATAGCTGACTGCACGTAACACACCAATAGGTTGTGTGGTGTCATGCCACTCTACACTAACGGTTGTATCTACTGTACATGGGTGGTGTGTGTGTCGGGTGGTGCAACCTGTATACCGTGACTGGGGCACACCCAGGTGTGCATGTCATACCTGGACACATGGGGAATATCAATACACCGTATCATGCCTTTGACTAGCAACAGACTTACCTGCGACAGACCCTTGTCTTTGCGATGCGCCAGACGTACCTGTAAAGGGATGACACAAAGGTATACACATTATCCATTACTATCGCCACGGTCAGCACTGTGCATGTCACATCATGCATCTGTGAGTTAGCATGTGCTATGCACATGTCTGCTAACACAACATAGCATACTGTAGTATGCATCTTGTGTGGCCATATACCTGGCATGTGTTGCTATATTATGTGTTGTACTATGACACCCACTCCCACGTCGCTTATCATACAAACATGCAACACTGACTTACCAGGCAGCTCCGAGCTCATAGTTTGGGAGACACCCACCTCCACGATGGACGCAAGGGTTTCTGCGTGTTGTTCCATGGGTGTCCCCAGACTGGCCAGGAGCTCCTCCGTGGCTGTGAGTGGGGGCTGGGTTGGTGGCCCACCACCTGTCCCACCTTGTTGTCTGGCGATTGCAGCGGCACGCTGTCTTGCATGCCGGATCAGGTCTGTGCAGTGCCTGCGGATCTGTTGGTAAGTGCGGTTGTATCCGCCCAGGCTGTTCACCCTCCTGCGCATCTCCTGCCACATCTCCTCGCGTTGCTGTGCCTGCAGTGGCACATGGCTGAATAAGATGTCGTAGTTTGCATGTAAGTACGGTATGATTACCTCATCTTCCTGACGGCTGAAGGCAGGCAGCCGGGAACGTGGCATTATCTGTAAGACATAATGATGGTGGCAGGTCACATTTACACTGCTGTGCTGGCATACTGTTGGAAATACATTGCTATGACATGTACAACATCTGCACAGTAATCTGTGAAAGGCATCGTGGCAGTGACACAGCCAATGTGTTGGCTTCACACCATTGAGCAGTGGGTGTCACATCATATCTGTGTGCCACCTCATCACACTGTACACGCACCATGTAGATGTTAGCCTGCTGTGGACATGTGTACCTGGCTGCACCTGTGTCCATATCACTTGGCATGGGTCCCCATGTGACGTCGGTGCTACTGTTCACCTGGATGCTGTGTATATGTCAGTAAACATCACGTCCGTAGCCATTGTGAACGTCAGCAGTGGCACTGTACACATACACATGGACACCTGCACATGCATGTGTTGTGCCATGTACATCCACACAGCACTGTACGGGTGTTGGACAACTTGCCACAGCTCACCTGTGTTGCACATGTGATAGACATAGGACAATGTGTAACCATGACACATTAGCAGGAAAGGCCATGCATAGCATGTACACACGCACATTGTCCAGAGCAACACACAGCACCTGTAACACCACAGGGTGCATCACCGCCACATTACTGCTGTGTATGGTTGATAGTGACAGTGCCTTTTGTCCATTGCACCATGTAGGACTGTGATAGCTCATGCAGCCTTGCTGGGCAGGGCTGCATGGTATGGCAGGGTATGCCACATACATGGCACTGGGTTGTGATCCACCTGGGGGTTGACGATATTGGCAGGGTGGCTGTCCATTCCATATGTCATTGCTATGTGTATATGGACATTCAACATGTCTATCACCATGGTGTGGACACTGGCCTCAAGCAAGGTAGGCTGCACGCTGCTTGGTGAGGGTGTGTCTGGTGCATGCAGGTATCACACATCCATGCATACACTGTAACCCTGGCAGGTGCTATGTGCTGGGATATTGATCAACACAGTGCTGTATGTGGACACACACTGCTATCCCGTGCACATGGATGGTTGCCTGCACTGATGTGGGTACCACATATGTCTACATCCAGTGCCTGCTGCCACCCCCATGTCTGCTGCTGCACTGCACACCGCCATCCCTCCCTCTGGGAATGTGGTGTTGGGCACAGCATAGGTATCCATGTATGGGGACAGGGATGTTCACATAGCAGGGTCACTGATGGTATCGTCGATCTGACCATACACGTATGACGCACCCCTCACACATACAACCCATTCATATTGTTGTTCACAACGGTGACACAGCTATACTGCTATGCCGGAGACATTCACAGCCATACATACACAGATGCATGCACGTCCATCTGTGGCATGGCCTGGACTATTGGTGTGGTTCGGCACATAACGTGTTTGACTGCGGCTGGCGCAGACCTACTGTGCACATGTCTACACGGTAAGCCTGTTCTACAGTAGGCATCAGTGATGTGCTGTGCACATATCATATCTGCACATTTGGTTGGTGTCCATCGGTCCACGGGCCAGTGGTGGGACACACAGGGATGTTGCTGAACATATATGCATGCAACCCTGTACAGCTGTAACGCTAGCCTCTCAGATGCTCATGTGTCATGGACGTGAACACCGTACCCGCACATGTGGTTGTGGGCTGCCGCCCGTACCCATCTCCTCCTGTGGGTTGCTATCATCCCACACCCTCCTTGTATTGTATGTTCAGGCTATGCACCTATGTGGGGCTTGTGGGCATGCAATACAATACTATATGCCTTTGCACCCATCACAGACAATGTCACACAGGTACACCAGCAGCCGTACATGTCACAGCTTGATGTCGGCACATCACATGTGGTACACACATAACACATCTCCTGTGGGACATGGTCAATTGTACGGGCATGTCCAGCAGTCACATGCCACTGCTACCCCTACATGACGGCTATGCAGGACATGTGGCTGTACAGCTACTGTCACATGTACACGAGCAATGCCCCCCTACCTACATCACGTGGTACTACCTGTGGGGTATGTGCGTCTGCATCCATGCTATGGCCATAGATGACAATTGTACATCGATATGTGCAACATACCTCATTGGGAGTTGTCATGTGCACATGTTCAACGTGTCAACGCATTGTTTGTGTCTGTTGGACGGTCATTGTTGTGCATGGTTTACATGGCTGCCATAGCGTACTGTGTGTGATTCCAGGTACTTCATTGGGCTACCAGCATTGTACATTTCCACAGCACATTCCGGCCATCATGTAGCCATCCTAGATGACAGTGGGAGGTGTTCTGCCATGTGCACATATGTCACACAGTACGAGGGTGACTGACACACATTCTCAGGACAGGGTTCTGACTGCTGTGGATGTGTGTGATGGTGTTGACGACCATGACTGCGCCAGATGGTGTCATCTGGATGTGTAACATTCACAACACACACCTACCTTCACATAGCAACACATCATCCACAACAATGGACATTCCTGCATGAACACTGTGTGCGGTATGTCTGTATGACCACTGCATGTACCACTGGTAGCCACCAGCATGGCTGCCTACAACAGCAGTGTGTATCCTGTGTGAACATGGGTTACGCCTGTCACAACACACCTGTGTCAGATGGCCCTGTGGTGGGTCACAGTGCAGTTCCACACATCATGTAACAGTATACATCGTGCACCAGTATGTTGCGGACATGTGAACGGCTGTGCTACTCAACATATGCACGCATGACACATCACCTGGTACACCGTGTCTGTCTTACCACCTGCTATTGTGACCACCCTGTGATGACATTGTACAGGCCACATGGACTGGGACATGTGATGGCTCAATGGTGAATTAACCCTCCGGGTGTGTGTCTAGCCAGGTGTACAGTAGCCAGTGGTCTGCACGCAGGGATACTGTACATTGGCCTACTCTGTCACTGGGACTGTTGACTATGGTCATACTGTACTTATGCAGGCATGTGGTGTTTGTCCAGTCTGACAGTCGTGGTCAACCACACTACTGTGGCACACATGACCTGCGGACATCTGCCTAGGGTGTGCAGCCCACATGTACATCTTCACATGCTATGCTGCCTGTGCAGCAGTGTCACATGTCTGTCTCCGGCAGGGCTGTCACAGGCAGGCACGGCATGCAGTGATGTGTGACAATGCTTGCACCCTCCACTGTGCTGTACACAAGCACTGCACACACAGTACGGCACGCATGTCATTTATCTGCAGTGCCTGGGACCTGCCTCCATGCCCTACACAGCACACCTGCCAGTCCAGATTGTACACAGATCATACCTCCCAGGCACATACCTGGACTGCAACACACACGGGTGGGTGGTTCCCACACCACACAGTGATTTACACACATACTGTATATTCCCGAGACACAATGCATCATAGGTAATCCATGTTCAGATACCCATGTTCGTGACCGCTACACACATTGTGACACGCGACGGTGAATACACTGTACACCACAGGTTACATGCTGGCTGTGTTGTCATACTGTACATTGCACCTCGGACAGTTGCTACTGCCATGTGCTGACAGCAACACGCACTTCCCTAGTATGGACTCCCATGTACCCACACATGCTTGGCCATGCACTACACATAGCTGGGTGACACATTACACGACACATACCATACCTACACTACCCTCGGCATGCACCATACCTCCATGTGTCTGTGTGCTATACCTACAGACATCCCCCCTCTGTTTGCTGAACATCCATGCTTCGCAGCCCTGCTAGCCACGCCCTAGACACACGACCATCGCAGCATGCATGGTACATGCGCTCTACAGCCGGTACTACCGACGTCCGCTGACGGAGGTAGTTAATGGCATGGCACCCCGGCAGATGGACAGTATACGTGACTATGCCGACACATATCACAGTGCACTTCCGCTACATTTACGCACTGGTAGGGACCATGCTATTCCACACAGAGACATGGTGGTACTGGCCTTTTCACAGACGCCACAGTGGTATTCCTGTTCCATGCACATGTGCTGTATGGGCACATGTGCAGGCTGTTGCACGGTAGTTATGTTCACATGTGTGTGGTGCGTCACTTGACAGTCATGGTGGGTCCTCATGGTGCATCACATACTCCACAGCTAGCTACCTACACATGACTGCCATACATTGCAGTGTGGGCCCTCACGCAGTGTGGTGGTATGTCTGTGTTGTTTGGCTACATCCACATTCAATGCAGCATACAACACTCATCCAGGCATTGCCAACACAGATGTTGCTGGCATCATGCCTGCCAATGGGGTACCTACCAACAATACACACTCTCACTCACTACAGGGTTCCAATCCATAGCTGGACATTGCATTGCCCCTGTGGACACATACATGGTACCGCCATGCACACGTTATGTCCTAGGACACGGTCCCAATGTCACCTCCGATCTCCGTAGTTGTTATATCCCGCCAACCTGGCTGTTATATGTCTCTGCAGCAGCCCACTGAATTGACTGCTAGCCCGTTCATGGACGTTGTGTACCTTGACCACCACACTACCACATCTATCACACTACACATGGGTGGTACTGCATTGCACGTATGGGGCTGCATTTGTACACCCATGACTGGGCCATTCAGTATGGCACTGGGCCACATCCTCACATACATGCTTCACACACTCATTGACGACCTCCATGCCTTTACTGGCACCCTTGTTGGGCTTCTGTGTGCCACAGCACACCACATCCACATGCTGGCCACCTGTCATACCATTGCATGGGTGGTTGGTGTGGTACAGAGGGTAACAAATCAGACATTATCCCCTCATTGCCCTTCAGCGCCATTCCACATTCTGGTATTGCCAATGTACACATCCACCATCACATCGTACCCTATGTCTCAGGATGTTACGCCATGTGACTCCTGGACAGGTCACACAGTGGTGCAGGCATATCATGCTACCTACAACATGTCAGGTACATGTGACATTGCACAGTCCTCAGTCATGTGGCCCCTCATGTTCACTATTTGCTTACATACACTACATGCTGTCACAGAGTACTGTCCATGCCTACATATACCACATCTACATACCTGGCAGCATTCTAGCTCAACCTACTCATACTGCTAACAACCATACAGGTGTCGGTGTGGCAGATATATCATGTAGATGTCATTGCGTCAGATACATCACACATAGTGCATACACATCACCTTTGCATAGTGACAGTCATGCACTGGGTATCACATGGATACTGTCCCTATACATGCATATCACATTGTACATGGTTGCTGTACACACACATGCCCCACATGGTGCTGTGGTTGCCATATTCCACTGTGGCGTGGGTACACATCTGCAGGGCCACACATTTCTGGACTGTATGTCTTGCTGGTACATTGGGTGCCCTTGTACCTGTGCCATACACACATGTACACGCGGGCAGTGTTACAATAACACATGTGTGGTGTACCTTACACAACGGATACAACTTTACATGTCACAGTATAGTCATGCCGTGATGTATACCCGGCTCAGACAGTTTACATATGCAAATGACAGACGGGGAACACATCTGTACTCACCTGCATACCACTTACACAGGGGTGTCATCTACTCTGCCATGGGCCATGTTCTCCGCATTACTGATGCATGTAGTACTCCTACATGGCGTTTGCAGTGGGCAGGGTGAATGGAGCACTCCTGCATGTGTGCACACATGCCACATTGCTCAGCCTGGGCGTCTGTGTGACCTCTGCAGACTGGACACACACCATGCTGTGGGACATAGGTCCTGTGCACATCCCACAGGGACACACTGTGGCACTGGTCATGTGATAGCTCCCTTGCTGGTAGGGTGACACATACCCATGGTACCACCACAGCGGAAGTACTGTGTAGACATACAGTTGACATCCACCTCTGCTGTTCAGTGGACACTACCATGGGGGGGTGACACTACTGTGTACATTGCACATGTGTTTACACACGGCCCTGCCGGACGTCATTGTTGCACACATTGCACCTGCTACAGATCGTTTGGACATGGTTACTTGCTGTTCCCTCCATTTCGGGTGCCTATTCTGCTACTACTCTGTCCCATATGTGCAGGCCATACATATCCTGTTTATGTACATAACATTAGGCCATCCCTCCATCATGCATGCTATGCCTGTGATACTGTGTATGATTTCTGAACATATCCATCATGACAGCTTTGCATTACACATACTTGACATAGTCACCCCTACTGCGAGGCATACGTGCACGTGCGCACATTCCGTATGACATCGACGGTATATGCCCATACACATGTGTGCTGTGACACTATACATACATGTCCTATCCCCTGCTGTGGCACTTCATTGTTGGACATCCACTGCCAGCATCAGCGTGGGTGGTGGCATTGTTCTGTGTTTGAAATCCCTATGGCGGCCCTTGAGTTATCCCGGCTGTGTACATGTTGTCCCACTGCTGTGCACACGTTGTCCACAGTCGTTGGTATGCTCCGCGGATTAGCACTACATAACCACCTTTCACCACTCTCTGCCTGATGGACAGGTATCTTTACTTACACACACCGTTCACATACAGTGCAGATTCGTCATACGTATCATGCGTTAGACACCAGTACATCTCGTGGGTTCGACATACCTTTCCTGTCTTTTGTTCCGTATTCCACGCTAGTTACTTGATAGACGTTTGTTTGCTGTTCAGTGTCAGTTCGGTATGAACATACGGTTTGAATATCCGGGGAGTCTTCCTTATATCCGTCGTCACCTGCGGCATGTGGGTTCATCACGCCAATAGCTGTTCCTCGGTGTGTACTTATGCGCATATCACCGGTGCACCTCCTCCATTCATACGTTACGCGTCGGAACTAGGGCATGGTTCATTCCTCGTGTGGGCGTTGGTTATTTGCACTACCTTCGTGGGGATGGTATGTATTGTATTATGTTTGTGTGACTGCATCCGCTATGTGTGGTGTCAGGTACATTTCGCTGTGGTGTTAGCCGTGGATTGTGTGTGTTGGGTATGGTATTATGTTCGACATGTGGGTGTCCGTGTCCTGGCGGCGTCTGTCGATGGCGTTGTGCATTCGGATGTGTAACATAGCTGTTATATTCCTGTACACAACGGATGCAGGGATGCATCCGCTGCTGCTAGTGTTTCCCACGCGGGTATGCCGCTGTCATTGACTGCCTGTATGTTTTTGCTACGATTTCGGCTGGTATCCCTTTGATATGTGCGATGGGGTATATCTGCGGCTGTGGGTGACGGGTACGGGGTGTGGGCCTTGCATTTATACATACACGGTATGCTTGTGTGTGTGCTCCATCCCTGCTTGGGGAGCTGCAGGTTACCTGTCTGTTGTTCTGGGAGTGTTTGTTTTGTTGATGTCGTGTGGTGTCGGTATCGCCTGCATGTGTGCTTCCTGCATGTATTCCTCCTTCACATCGGTTATATATCTGCGGATGTTCGTACGTGCCTACTATCCCTTGGCATTTTGTCACGGATAGTTACGGTGATTGTGGTCCTGTACTTGGGACGGCCTGTATGCTACCGGTTGCCTCCTATTCGGGTGGCGCTTGCTTACTTAACAGTCGTGGAACACACAGCGGTATTTACGGGACGGTACGTGGCCACGATCGGTGCCGGGATAGCACATGCGTATTTTCGCGGTACATGACTGATGCTGTGTAACGTTGCCGACGTATCGTGTTGAGTTTACCATATCGCCGCCATACATACGGTCATGGTTTGTACATGCGTCCTTTGCATCTCATGTTGGCTATGGTCCTGTGGTACATTCTGGGACATTTCCGCTTTGCATCGTTTTACGTCGCCACGCGCCTAGCCACTGAGGAGCTCTCAGTACTACTTTGTGGGTACTGCTGTACATACGCCTGTGGTTCCTATACTGTATGCCTACGCATGTTATTCCACTCCGCCTGTAACATGTCACCTACATACACATTTTACAGTGGCACACACATTACACACGCACAGCGGAACACACGACACCCTCACCTCACACATACACATACTGCCGCTTTCGCAGCGACGGTTGCACACAGTACCTACGTTGACCGCATCGCCGGCGGCGGTGTGTACCTCCGCACTCATATCCTAAGAATATGACACGCACATGTCCTGTTACTGTACCGTGGCCTGGCGATCATCCCGACCCGCGGATATGCATTGATGCAGGTTGACATTTCCATGGCTGGCGTTCCCTGCTCTGCCCACCCTCCCGGATAGTCGGGTTGTCGTTCACTATGTTTACTATGTGGAGATTTCGCGTCTTACTTCTCTGTAACCTTGCATCCCTGGGATTCCCTATTTAACCTGTTGTACTTTATATCTGTGTATGTGTACATATATTTCTACGTGTGTAATGATATCTATCTCCATATCTGTGTATGCACATATGTACATATGTAGTCGACTTGCGCCGAACGTGGCAGCATACGGCTACGCCGTCTGCTGTAGGACCGGCGTGCGGTTGAGGTGTTGGCGTTCCATGCTCCGCTGGCTATTGGGTGTGCAGTGTTTGGGTGCTGCCTATGTTGGAGTCACACATAGGACCGCCCATACGGTACACATTACGGGCGGACATGTTTGTGTGGCGTCCATTTCACTGTGTGTGCAGGTAGGGAGGTGTCAGTCCATGGGGCCTACGCTGTCAGAGTATGTGCTATACGTTCCCTCTTTGCCAAGGCATAGGCATATTGGGTACGCCTCCGTCTACCTACTGGGGCTGGCACAGTGTGTTCTTGGCGCTGAACGCTCTGTGCCTGTGCTTGCCTTGGCAGTTGTGGCGGGCTTGGTGGCCCTACACCATTATGTCCCTGCAGCAGCTGTTTCCGCAGGATCATATTATGTAGCATAGCACATACTATGAATATGTGGGCACATGTGCCTGGAGAGTACTGCAAGGCTCCACCGGATGTATCCAAGCACCGGAACCGTGATTTCAACATCCCAAACACACGCTCTATGATTATTCTGGTTTGTGCGTGTGCCTCATTATGGCGTTCTTGCATGTGTGTGTGTGCATTTCTGATGGGTGTCATCATCCACGGCTCCAGTGCATAGCCAGCATCCCCCACAAGGTGACCTTGTGTGATGTCCCCCCTGGCGAATACCTGATACAGCTGTGAGGCATGCCAGATATGGGAGTCGTGGTAGCTTCCAGGGCTGCCAGCACACACATCCATGATAATGCCCTGCGCATTGCACACGACCTGGCAATTGATGGAGGGGTATCCCTTGCGGTTTATGTAGCGTCTACCCTGCTCCCGGGGTGGTGACTTGATTTCTATGTGCGCAGTCTATCGCACCCAGTACCTCCGGTATTGTGCCACACGGTGGAAGTGGCGCATATTGCTAGCCAACTCCTCCTGAGATCTGGGGAAGTTTATATACTCATGGGCATGTCGTAACATGGCATCCAGGAACTGGTGTAGTACCCTGGATGCTGATGCCTGTGAGATGCCCATTATATCCCCGGTTGGCCTTTGAAAGGTACCTGTAGCCAGTATTCGCAAGCTTACACATACCTTTGTGTCCACTGGGATGGGCTCCCCTCTGTTGTCTCTTGTTCTCAGGCGTGGCCGGCACAGCTCCACTATTTGCTGTAACGTGTCCCTGTCCACCCTGTAACGCTCTACTATCTCCAGGTCTTGCAGCCCCTGGTAGGTCACCCTTGGTCTGAACACTCTCCTTCTCCTCTGAGGCCTACGGTAGTTGTCGGCACCCTCCTCCGCAACTCCGTCTGTCTCTGACACATACCGATGCATCACGGCCACGGCGGCACCCAACATATACATGTTAAAAGTTCCCCGTGTGTTTACACCCTACGGTGCGGCGTTTGGGAAATCGCGCTGTGTGTTGTGTGCATTCACACTTTATACTGTTGTGCTGTACACCCGGTGATGTCATTGGGTGTGTCTGTGCGGCCGTATCTGTGGATTATCTTCCGTGTTTTACCGTTGCAACTGCAACGCTGTTGCCTTTGGTGTTACATTACACTTGCCTGCATTAGCTTAGCTTTGCATCTTACCTTACTGTTTCTGCACGTTGCACCTACTATTGCCTGGAGTGCATCCTGCAGGCACATGGCATATGATGCATTTTGTCTGCCGCCGCCGTAATGCTACCTCTGTACTTGGCTGTGCTATTTCGGTTCTTTGCTCTTTGCATTTCTGCTACATCCCCTACTGTCTTTGCATTCCTATGCCTCCCCTTTCCCGTTTTGCGGGAGTCTGCATGCAGAGTTGTCAGCTGCCGCCGTTTGCCCTTCCTGGATTGATT